>NW_016813373.1:2009655-2029917 GCF_001698545.2 Rhinopithecus bieti | reverse complement strand
TGTAAAAGCGTAGTTTTAAGGGCAGAGCAGGAAGAAGGTCATCAACATTTGTCAAATATCCCTTTTCCATAATTACACTCAGACGATTAATCCCTTAGTTGGCAAGGGACTCTCTCTGCTGTTTGTAGGGCCACAGTTCACACAGACCTATCACAGCGTTCTCCAGTGACAGCTGGCTTGCAGACACAGCGGCCCGCGTCACAGGGCCCTGCGATGCCAGCTGGGTCACAGTCACACTTGGAGTCTCTGGGAAAGAAGAAAAAGAAAATTAGGGACATGTTTCCAAACGCTTCACAAGTAGCACATAAAAATCAACTGCTCATGAGCAAATATCACTAAGCTGGGCAAGTCCTTCTTCAATGAGGTTTCTCCTAGCCATCCTCACCTGTGCGGACCTCTCTCACACAGCTGAGGACTCACTTGCCTCCACCAGTGCTCCTCAGAGTGTACTTGGTGGGTGGCAGCTGGGCCGAGAACTGTCAGCCACTCCTAAAGAGAGCAGGGGTTTGTGCCAGAATGTAAACCAGGTTCATCACTCAACTGTTTAGTTTACTTTGGTTGACTGGCTCTGTTTACATTTTTTTAAAAAATTATCATTTGTTTCCCTATTGTTTAATTCAATGATGTCTGCTTTTTATCATGATTAATTCCATCTACCTGCTATTTTATTCCATTCAGTTCTTTCTGTTGGTAATTCCTCAAATGAGATGTAATTCGTATGCCATGCAATTCACCCATTTAAAATGTACAATCCAATGGTTTTTAGCTGATTCTCAGAATTGTACAGTCATCACCATCAATATTAATTTTTAGAACATTTTGATCATTCTGGAAAGAAATCCTGTGTCCTTTAGCAGTTGTTTCCCCGACCCTGCCACATCTCCTCCCTCCAGTCCCACTTCCAGCCCTTGGCAGCCACCAGTCTACTTTCTGTCTCTCCAGACTTGCCTATTCTAGACATTTCCTATAAATGGAATTATACCGTATGTGGGCTTTCATGACTGGCTTCTTTCACTTAGCACGATGCTTTTGAGGCTCATCCATGTCATGGCATGTGTCAGTACATAAATTATTTTTGGTGACGGAATACATATATTCTTTTTGGTTACTGTTTTCACTTTTCAGCTATTATGAGTAATATTGCTATGAATGTGTGTGTACAAGTTTTTGTGCAGATATCTACCTTCTCATTTCTCTTGGATGTATACCTAGGAGTGGAATTGCTGGGATTGCTGGGTTTAATGGACTTTTATTTGTTTGTCTGTGGCAAGATTTTCTCAATGAAGGTATCAGGGTTTTCACTGAATTCTGGCACAATCTCCCTATCTCGTCCACTCCTGCTTCTGTCACCCACTTGGTACGCAGTCATGTGTTTTGTTTCATTGCTCAAAAACTAAGTTTACTGTCTCTTCTCTACTGATCTGTTCCTCCTCTGCCTGCCCTATGACCCCACCCAAATCCTGCCCCAAACTGGAGCACCCTTGACCCCTCCCTCTCCCTCACATTCCTCATCCACTCACATGCCAAGTCTAGCAATGCTTATGGCTGGAATTTCTTTGCCAGTCTTTATCTTTGAATTCTCACGGCCTCCTTCCTCCTTAGCTCCCTCTCTGCTGCTTATCTGGACCATTTAACAAACACATATTCAGCATCTACTGGGTGCTCAGAACCAGGGATGCTAAGAGAAATAGGAGCAGTCCCCATTCCACAGGAGTCCTGTGCCAGGGCAGCAAGCACAGGGACAGCTGCAGATGCACTGGACACCCTCGAGGTACCTCTTCCCACTCCAGGGCATGGGGACACAGAAGCAAACAAGACAGAGCCACAGGGGGCTTACATTTTAGTGGTAGAAATGGACAAACATGAATAGAAAATAAGATATGGAGTGAAACAACAGAGTGAGAACACAGGGGGTGGGACTGGTGCAGGAAGGCCTCTGTGAGGAGATAGTGGGGTGGGGATGGAGCAGGAGGCACTGCACGGCTTTGGGGAAGGCAGAGCGCTCCAGGATGTGCCAAGGTCACATGCACTTGGCTCTTTGAAGAAGGGAAAGAAGGCTGGTGTGACTTCCCTGTGGAGTGCAGGGAGCAGGGAGGAAAGTGGTAAGAAACCAAGCAGGCACCTGGGCTGAGGGTGGAGAGGGAGGAGGACCTTGAAGGATCTTGATAAGTTTTATCTCATTCTGAATTGGGCCAGGGAGGCAGAGCTAACAGAGGGTTATGTTTTAAAAGGGTTACAAAGGAGGAGTGGGGCAGGGGTGATCTCTGAAGAACATCTGAAAGGGTCAGGGAAAGCTGGACCAGAACAAATGCCAAGAGAGTATGAGAACTGGGGACCTTGACAACTGGGACAATGCAGTGTGGCTGGAGGGCAGTTCCTGTCCCAGTAAGGAGCCAGCAAAGTGGGCAATGGGACGCGCCTCCTCTGTGAGAGCCTTGCTAGCCAGTGCCCAGTGCTTCACTGCCAAGCCCCCACCAAGCCATCCCAACACTTGCCAGCTTTGCATCTCTGCAGATTGGTTATGTGATATTTAATGCATACTCACTCATCTTCCAAAAAAAATTTGAGCAGGGATACAGGACATTCCAAACTAAAGGGGATCAAGATTATGCAGAAAAGTTCTACCCAAATTCACTGGGGCCAAAATGAGTCCCAGGTTACTTGAAGGACTCGTTGCCTCCCTTCATCTAGAGGGAAGCCATTGCCAGAGAGAAGGACATGGACTCTGGACCCAAAACTCTGAGCTTAAGCATTAGGTCCAGCCTCACCAGTAACATCAGGCAACTTAACCTCAAATTGTTTAAGTTTCTTATCTTTGAAATGCATATAATGATAATCCCAGCCTCTTAGGGGTATTGTGAGGATTAAAGTAGATAGCCCACATGATGTACTCTCAAAGCAGTGTTTGGCACAGGGTAGGGGCTCAGTAAATACAAGTGGTTGCTAAGGTTTCTATAATTGTCATCACTGAGGTAGTGACAGCAATGGTGGGATGCAGATGCTCACAGCAGTCTCTGGTCTTGGGTGCACCCCGCATCCGTGAGCATGTGGAAGCCTGGCAGACATCGGTCGCATCTGGCTCCTGTCACACCCGGTTTACAGCTGCACCGTCCGGAGTTGTCACATCGAGCACTAAGAGAACCTGAAGCCCACAAGGTAGGGGAAAGGAAAGAAGAAGAGGAACTATTTAATGTATGCGGCATTGGAAGCAACTATCACCCTATGGGTGCTCCGTAAACACGAAGTAAGAAGCACCATCTGCTGCCTTTAACAGTCACTTCACATCGTCTGCGTATTCTTCCACCCACCAGGGACGGTGCTGACATCCGAGGATGTCTTCCACAGGGAGAAGAATTAAATTACTCATAAAAGCATTTGTCTCTGTCTGTCTGCTCTGATTGTGACAGTAGGTAGCATATAGCTCACTGCTTTTTAAAAGAAGTCCATCAAATCTTTAAGATCTCAAGGAAGATTTGTGAATGAGCACATTGGCCTCCTAGAAGAGAGTTCGTATCTGAAAGTGAGCAGCAGTCTCTCTTATCCCTGGCAGGCAAAGCCATCTTTTAAGAGTCAGTGCTTATACGGTATGATTTTATGAGCTTAAAAGGGCTATTAACCAAAATATTCACCTGCCAGGAGTGCTGGAAAGTATCCCCTGTGGTGCGCCTCCTGGCGGGATATACCCTGTGTGCCTTTCCGAGGGGACTGTACTTGTCTTATGATACCACTTTTTACAGATATGCTCCTAGTTGTAAATAGGTCCTCTCAGATTGAGTGCTCATGAAAAACTCAGGGCAACAAAATGTGTCCATGCGGGATGCCACCAGGTCTCACCACCTGCCCTTCCACACTCACTCCCATTCCAGCCTCCACCTTCTCTCACCTGGGCCCTGCCTCACACTCTCCTCCCTGCCTCCATTCTTGCCTCTCCATACTCCACAGAGAAGCCAGGATGTTCTTTTAAAATGTAATTCAGATATTTAGGTCCTCCAGTGCCCCGCCTCCCCCAAGCAGAATAAGATGCCGACTCTGTATCATGGCCTGCAAGACCCTACCTCTCTTACCTCATCTCCTACCCTCCTTCACTAGGTTCCAGCGACCCAACTCTCTTGGTTGGGGCAAAGTGCTAAGCAGCTTCCCTCAAGGTGTTTGCACTTGCTGCTCCCTCAGTCTGGAATGCTCTTTCCTCAAACTTCCCCTAGTTGGCACATTCTCAGCACTCAGGACTTGATTAAATATTACTTTTCTAGAGAAATCTTCTCTGACTCCTGCATCTAAAATCCCATCCCACCCCTACCCCAGTCCTCAGCCCTACTTGACTTAGGATGATCTCACCTTATGTCACCTGCTGTATTCCCACTGCCCAGCATTGTGCCTGACACAAGGCAGGTGCCCAAAAATCTGTCCAACTAATATGTGTATGCCAAGGAGGATTGCTGGGCTATTGTGGAAGGAGCTGAGAGAAAGCCAAAAGATGAGGTGGAAGGCTAGCTAGGTACACCTCAGCTACCTTATAATCCCCCTGCAGTTCAGTGGAATTGTAAAATAATCTGTGTATCTTTTTTTTTTTTTTTTTTTGAGACGAAGTTTTGCTCCTGTTGCCCAGGCTGGCAACCTCCAACTCCTGGGTTCAAGCGATTTTCCTGCCTCAGCCTCCCAAGTAGCTGAGATTACAGGCGTGCACCACCATGCCCAGCTAATTCTGTATTTTTAGTAGAGACGGGGGTTTCTCCCTGTTGGCCAGGCTGGTCTCGAACTCCCAACCTTAGGTGATCCACCTGCCTTGGCCTCCCAAAGTGCTGGGATTACAGGCATGAGCCACCGCACCTGGCCATAATCTGGATGTCTTTTTTTTTTGAGATGGAGTCTTGCTCTGTCGCCAGGCAGTAGTATGATCTCGGCTCACTGCAACTTCTGCCTCCCTGGCTCAAGCGATTCCCCTTCCTCAGTCTCCTGAGCAGCTGGGACTACAGGTGTGTGCCACCATGCCTGATTTGTATTTTAGTAGAGACGGGATTTCACTATGTTGACCAGGCTGGTCTTGAACTCCTGACCTCATGATCCACCTGCCTCAGCCTCCCAAAGTGCTGGGATTATAGCCATGAGCCACTGCGCCTGGCCTGTATCTTAAGTATCTGTAATGATTAGGCTATCCATAGTCTGTGAAGCCAAGGGAACATTGACCAGTCTCTACATGTTTGTTTTTTAAATCTATTACCTTTCTCTGAACTTTTAATTCACTAGTAGAATTCAAATCGATAAAGGTATCAGTTCTGTGTCTATATGAAGACTTTATGCAGCATGTGGAATGTGAAATAAATGAGTCACATTCACAGTTTGAGTCTATGAACATCTACATGTCAACTTTGCAAGGCTTGAAGGAGCGTTCAGTGATAATAACGTAAATGACATTTTTTGAGCATCTCCTTAGATGTTGAGTTAGGCACTTTATATTATTAGCTCACGCTATTTAGTAGTGAATTAAAAGTTCACAGCAGAATAACAGATCAATTTCTGCATAATAGGAACTCTCAGAGGTTTAGGCACGCAGTGATAAGTTCAGACCTGCACTTAGAAAGAGAACTCTAGAACAGTCTGCAGGATGGCTTGGAGAAGGCAAGACGAGAGTGTCTTCTCCCATGCCATGATGGCTTGGATTAGAGGGGTCTCGGTGAGAAGAGAAGGAGGAAAGCATTGTGAGAGCCACTGTGGATATAGAACAAACCGATTTAGATGACTCTTGGGTTAGGAATGACGAGGGAAAGAGGATCTCATTGATGACACTCGGGTCCCCAGAGTGCATGCCTGACTGGACTGTGATGCTATTTACCAAAGCAGGGAAGACAGGAGGAGGAGGACCAAGATCTCAGGTTGAATCATCAAGAGAAGATAATGAGTTTAGTTTGGGATATATGAACTTGAGTTTCTAGGGGCATATAAAGGTGGAAATGCTCATCTGGAGTTCAGAGTCTAGAGATGAAGATCTAGGAGCCTTCAACACACAGGCTGAATAGGAAGCCATAGTAAATGTGAGATCAGTCCAGAAGTAGATGGAGAGAGGAGGGGAAGTGGTAAGGACAGAGATAGAGCCCATCTATTAAGAGAGAGGATGATCAGAGAGGGGGAGGTCTCAGGACAGGGTCTAATCAAACAATGAGCAATGGAAGGCAGGGAGGAGAGGTCTAAGGAGGGTGAGGGGAGGAGGAGAGAAGGAAGGTTTTCAGAGCCTAAGGCAAGAGAGCATTTAAATAAAATGAGAACGAAAAGAGGTTATTTGGTTTGATGTTGAGAGACTTCATGCTTATTGCTCTGTGAGTGGTGGGCAGAAGGAAGGAAATTTCCTTTCTGCATAATGCTCTGATAAGTAACATTAAATAGAAGTCCCTTATGATGAAATGTGGTTGTTTTTAACATGAATGGATGCTGATTTGGGTACCAGAAACACATTTTTTCTCCATTCGAATTAATGGTAATTACACTTTCAACTTCAGAAAACTCACCCTGCAGTAGTTTTCAGAAATGAATTATTTTATAAAGTGAAGAAAGATGGTCATTTGGGCTTTAACTCTGAATATGACTAACTTATTTCATGTTCCAAAACAATAGCACTGGTTCTTCAAAGTCTCACTCAAAAAATACCACCTGCCCCAATTCCCACATCATGAACTGTACTTAGGGATTGTGAACAATTGGTTTTAAAGAATAGATGAGGAATAACTTCCTGTTTCAAATTTGTGTCCCAGTAAGCACATTCATGGTTTATGTAGATATAGTCTACATGCATTTGAAGACTCAGGAAGGTATTAAAAACTGATTAATATTTAAAATTGAGGGCTGAGCATGGTGGCTCATACTTGTAATACTAGCAGTTAGGGGAGGCTGAGGCAGGAGGATTGCTTGAGCCCAGGAATTTGAGACCAGCCTGGGCAACATAGACCCTGTCTCTACAAAAAAATTAAAAATTAGTCAGGCATGGTAGAACACACCAGTAGTCCCAGCTACTCAGCAGGCTGAGGGAGGAGGAATGCTTGAGCCCAGGAGTTCGAGGCTGCAGTAAGCCCTGATGGAGCCGCTATACTCCAGCCTTGGCCACAGAGTGAGATCTTGTCCCAAAACACCAACAACAAACCCAATAAAAACAAATAAACAAAAAATATAAACTGAGAGAATTTGCCTCCTTTTGAGAACGCTTTTAAAATATATACACTTGCATTTAAAAACATGTTTTAAATAATTACTGAAATGGTATAGTCTGAATAATACACTCTCAGCATCAAAGATATGTGAAAAATATAAAATTAAGAGAGTAAGTCCAGTATCACATAGACCTCAAAAACTTAGCTGTCATGGGAGGAAAAAACTTGCACACACAGTGAATTTCAAAGTATCTGCAAAAGGTTATCAGGACTTAAATATGTGGCTGGAAGAGCTGAAGATAACTCAGCCCTGTTGCTGAGTCCACAAAATCATAATCTAAAAATAAGCCTAGTTGCTACATTTATGGGAAATCAATATGAAGTCCAAAATTGGTGACTACTCTGGGGTTTATTAATGCCGTTGGCTTCATCTGACATACGTGTAATGATAGCATTTTTTGTAAGACATGTTCTTTTGCATTTGAAATTGAATATACAACAAACACCCCTGTCAAGTTATTATCTGAAAGTGAAAAATATCCTCTGGCTAATTGGGAGATTGAGAAATCACATAGGGAATTAAACTTGTGCTAGTGGTTTAGTGACATGTGCAGCTGAGGAGCAGCTGGGGACAGCACATGGTGGGAACAGTCTCTGCCACCAATGTGTCTTTCAGCCTCAGCAGTTTGGACCCTGAAAGTTCAGTTTCTTCATCTCTTTAACAGGGGATGTGGGATGTGTTAACACAGGTTGTCAGACTGTTATGAGGACTGAAAAGGACATCATCTATGAAAATGTTTTAGTCAAGCCTGTAATCCAAGCAACTATTGGAGGCTGATTGACGGGCGGTCATGGGGGGGGAGGATCAGGGAGATTCGAGACCATCCTGCGAACCCACTTGGTGAAACCCCGTCTCTACTAAAAAACAAAAAAAAAAAAAAACTAGCCGGCGAGGTGGCGGGCGCCTGTAGTCCCATGGCTACTCCGGAGTGAGGCAGGAGGAATGGCGTAAACCGGGAGGCGGGAGTTGCAGTGAGCTGAGATCCGCCACTGGCACTCCAGCCTGGGAACAGAGCCAGGACTTCCGGTTCTCAAAAAAAAAAAAAAAAAAAAAAAAAAAAAAAAAAAAGAAATGTTTTGGGAAAATATATAAAGCATGTAGTTCAGATCTTAGGAAATAATATCCATCAAGCTTTTTGTGTACACATAAATTGTCTGCTTTTGGGCATAGAAAAATGCCATTCTGATTTTTTTTTCTTTCATATAGAGGGAATAAGAGAACTGTTCTTGGTCAGAAGATCCGGCTTACAACTTTAGTTCTTGCAATCAGTTGCTGAAAGACTTTAGGCCATTCATTAACTTTTCTAGGTCTTAGTTTCCCCACTGTCTTAATAAGAAAAACAACTACATCAATTAACAATTTACCGAGTTGCCTGCCATGTGCTTGTCAAACACCATTTTATCTCCACAGGATCCCATGACATGAATATCATGATCACTCTTTAACAGATGAGGATGCTGGAGCAGCAAGAGGTTAAGGAACCTGCCCAGGGTGACCCAGTGGTGGTGGTCATGTCCAGATTTGCACCCAGGCTGCCTGGCTCCATAACCTACCACTGTACTCTACATTATTACCTTTGATGTCAACAAACCTGGTCCTGAACTCTTACTCTGCCCCTTAGCTCTACAAACTTAGACAAGTTTCTTCCCCTCCCTCCCTAAGTCTCTGCTACATCATTTGTGAAATGGAAAAAAAACATAGCCCTCTCTTTATAAAGCTATTTGTGAAGACTGATTAATTACTGGATTAAAAACACCTAGAAGGCCGGGCGCGGTGGCTCAAGCCTGTAATCTCAGCACTTTGGGAGGCCGAGACGGGCGGATCACGAGGTCAGGAGATCGAGACCATCCTGGCTAACACGGTGAAACCCCGTCTCTACTAAAAAATACAAAAAACTAGCCGGGCGAGGTGGCGGGCGCCTGTAGTCCCAGCTACTGGGGGGGCTGAGGCAGGAGAATGGCGTGAACCCAGGAGGCGGAGCTTGCAGTGAGCCAAGATCCAGCCACTGCACTCCAGCCTGGGCAACAGAACGAGACTCCGTCTCAAAAAAAAAAAAAAAAAACACCTAGAAAAGTGCCTGGCCCAGGGTTGGCACACGGCACGTGTTAACTATCATATAAGACATAAATCAATATTGGGTTCTACCACTTCCTGCCAAGCTGCTCCCACTGAATCTGGGATATCTATTCCCCAAATAGAAAGAAGGAGCCAGTTTCACTACCACTGGGCAAGCAGTAGACTACATGCTGAAACAGAAGAGATGGCATGGTAAATCCTTCTTTCCCATCCTTCTGTGCTAGGCAGCAGGTTCCTGGTCTAACCCTGAGACTAATAACCTTGTCTTCAGGCCAGGCTTTCAAGCTGAGCCAATTAAATTTCTAGTTTCATTCTCACTGATCATTCCACTGGGATGACCCAACTCTGGTGACTCACAATGAAGCTGCATGACCTAAGGCAATAGGGGCTCTTCAGAGAGATTAAATGCTGATTAAAATGGAATAATTTGTCTTTTAATTTTTTTATGAAGTTCTTTGATTCATAGGGAGGACTGCTAAGTCCAAAAGATTCTGGATGCAAATTCTACACAACAAAGCTAAACTAATCTGAGTCAAAGCACATTGTAACAGCAACTTAGGTGAATTTGGGGGGTGACTGCTGTGATATGGGTCTATCTCACCACAGGGTCACCCAGTTTTCTATAAGACTCCCAACGCACTCTACCAGCAATTCATGGCTGCACCAGAATCTGCCCATTTTTAGATTCTTTCAATCTGCAGCTATCAATTGGTTGCACAGACCTACTACACTAAGTCATTGCCATGCAGTAAGGCTGTATGCTTTAAGTGGATCAATATTTATCATAGGATGCTATTAAACACTTTCTAGCAAGAAAAGTTGATAATGCCAAGAAAGATAATAGACAAATGAACCATTAAAAAAAAATCTTATTTCTAGAACCACCTCTCTCTCCCCCTTTATATTTACCAACTTGTCTTTACTGTCTGTCCACAATGAATATAACACAGTATGTGTATCTGTGTGCACAGCAAAGACCTACAGTTATATGAATATAGTACTGTGTGGATACTTTTTAAGAAAAAAAAGCAACTGGTCAGGTGCGGTGGCTCACACCTGTAGTCTCAGCACTTTGGGAGGCTGAGGCGGGTGGATCATGAGGTCAGGCACTCGAGACCAACCTGGCCAACATAATGAAGCCCCATCTCTACTAAAAATACAAAAAATTAGCTGGGCGTGGTGGCAGATGTCTGTAATCCCAGCTACTCGGGAGGCTAAGGCAGGAGAATTGCTTGAACCTGGGAGGCGGAGATTGCAGTGAGCCAAGATGGCGCCACTGCACTCCAGCCTGGACAATAGTGAGAGACTCTGTCTCAAAAAAAAAAAACAAAAAAAACAAAAAAACAAAGAAACAAAAAAACAAAAACAAACAAACAAACAAAAAAACTAGCTCTCCTATGAACCAGCCACCCCATTAGGTGTTTCCTATTTGTTATTTTGTTTTATCTTGTTAGCAACCTAATGAAAGACTTTAATTTTCCTATTTACTTGTCTGTCTCCTTTATTAGTACAACTTCATATTGCTAGCACCTAGCACAGCACTAGAAACAGATCTTTCTAATTCCTTATTTTTCAAGAGGTTGGTCAAATAGATGGCGGCCGGGCGCGGTGGCTCAAGCCTGTAATCCCAGCACTTTGGGAGGCCGAGACGGGCGGATCACGAGGTCAGGAGATCGACAGCATCCTGGCTAACACGGTGAAACCCCGTCTCTGCTAAAAAATACAAAAAACTAGCCGGGCGAGGTGGCGGGCGCCTGTAGTCCCAGCTACTCGAAGGCTGAGGCAGGAGAATGGCATAAACCCGGGAGGCGGAGCTTGCAGTGAGCTGAGAACAGGCCACTGCACTCCAGCCCGGGCGACAGAGCGAAACTCCGTCTCAAAACAAAACAAAACAAAACAAAACAAATAGATGGCTATGGATATGAAGAACTATCCCTCAAAGAGTGCAAGCTTCCTTGTTAACTGCCTGGAAAAGACTGTCACCTGCCTGGAAAAGTTAATAATGTGACTCTTTGTATTAGAATTCAAGACAACATGCCCTTAAAGTCCCAGCTGCTTCCACCAACCCCTACTTAAGAGAAATATGTTTCCTTTCAGACTGAAACTGCTAAAAAGACCAGTGTCTGGTGGGTTCCCAGTTGCTCGTGAAGTTGAACATCTCCCTCTTGGCCTACTTGCTTCCCCTGTTTTCTTTCTTTTTTCCTCCCTTGTTCCCTTCCTTCTTCTTTTCCTCGCTCCTTCCTTCCCTCTTGTCTCCCCACTGCTCCATCTCCCTCTCCCTCTTTCCCCCCTTTTCAGCTACCTTTGGAGTTACAATTGCAGGGCAAACAGCGGTCCCTTTCTCTGTGCCGGTAAAAGCCGTCCTTGCACCTCTCGCAGTGAATGCCATCAGTGTTGTCATTGCAGTTGAGGCAGCGGAATCCATTACCAGTTTGTCTGTAAATTTCCTGATCAAAGATACACTGCCTGGACTTCCCATTGCAATCACAGACTGGGGAGGAAGCATACAAAAGAGATGGTCAGAAAAAACACCTCAGGAACTGTTCTAGCAGGTGTTTATGTTATTATTGATAGAAATTATGCATGAGTACTATATGGTAACCTAAACTCTTTGGGGGAGGAAGGTATGGGAGTGCAATTGGCAGTGCGGGGACCGTGGGGACGCCTGCTCCACTTAAAGGAGATGTACACGGTCCCCTTGCACCAGCAGTGCTGGTGGGCTGCTGCCTGGGAGAACATGGGCTCAGGTTTGCCAGACAGTCCAGTTCCTCGAGAGAAACTCAAACTGTTAAATTACATTTTTATGCGGATATTTCTGATTTAAATGTTTGCAAGGAGTTCATTTCAAAACATTGTAATCCCACAGAGCAAGTCTGTGGGCTCAAGGAGACCTGAGGATGGGCAGCTGCGGACTCAGCACAGCTACTAGCCGACTGTGTCGCTGCTCAAGATACACAACAGCCATCCCTCCGGTGCCCGTCAAGGCGAGGAGCGGACGTGACTGTCTGGGCAGATGTCTCCTCCCAAAGCCAGGTGTCCCATGAAGAATGACCTTTCTCAAGTGTCTAAGAAGCTCATCCTGCAGATGTTTCAAAGAGACTTGCAAAGTGACTAACATCTCCATGGGGACCCGAACAGCAAAGGAGGCGATACACGGAAACAGCCAGCATAGGACCCGGCACGCTGAGACACCAAAAAATGTTTCCATCATGGTCTCGGAAAGATGATGGGCCTTCAGGTTAAAAGGAAATAATCAAATACCAATTCTGCTATTTCCTTGGGCACATCACTTCAATTTTCTGAATCTTGTTTTTTCTTCCATACAGAGTGCATTATCTGCCTTTCTGGATTGTAAAGAGGATCCCTCTGGGAAAAGAATATCAAATGCCTTTGCATATGCAATTTCATCACTCACTCCCATGAAACACGTACTACCTCAGAAGAGAAACATGCAGCTCGGAAAGGTGAAGTAACTCGATCCAGTGGAGAACTGAGATTTGAACCTCTCTGATGCCAACACCTACCCCCCTTCCCTACGCAGGCTGTCTCTGTTGGCCATGCTGCCATATTGAGAACCTGTTTCTAGGGTGTGACTTACCCATAGTGCTGACAATAAAGTCAACAGATGTGCCATCACCTGCTGAGTGGCTCCCTGTGCAGGCTCTGTGTCAGGCATTGACGATACAAGGGGACTGTGTACATCTTTTTTTTTTTTTTTGAGACCAAGTCTCACTCTGTTGCCCAGGCTGGAGTCTGGAGTGCAGTGGGATGATCTCAGCTCTCCAAAACCTCTGCCTCCTGGGTTCAAGTGATTCTCCTGCCTCAGGCTCCCAAGTAGTTGGGATTACAGGTGCACACCACCATGCCCAGCTAATTTTTATATTTTTAATAGAGATGGGGTTTTGCCAGTGCTGGTCAGGCTGGTCTCAAACTCCTGACCTCAGGTGATCTGCCTGCCTTGGCCTCCCAAAGTGCTGGGATTACAGGCATGAGCCACCACGACCAGCGGTGACCATGTACATCTAATGGAGATGCTAAGTGACTGCCTTACAATAATTTCTATAACTCACTCTTTCTACTTTGGATGATATCTAATCTAGAAAAGTCAGCTAACACTTATCCAAAGCGTACTGTTTCTAGGACTTTACATTCGTCAGCTCAGTTAATTCTCACATGTTAACATGGGTTTTATTATCCCCGTTTAATAGATGGAAAAACGAATACTCAGAGAGGCTAGGTAGCTTGCCTAAAGTCACAAAGCTAAATGGCAAAGATGTAATTTGCTCCCAGATGTGTCTGACTCCAAAGCCCTCATCTTTCCATTTTATGTTCCTTCTCAAGATTGAGTTTACCATTAAATCCCTAATAGAGGGTCATTCAGCTTGGCTGTTACAAACAGTAACATTTTTATGGTGTTTTAAATCTACCTCTCTGTCTGTACTTTTCATCATGTGTTTTTTCTCTTGCCTGAAAAGCAAGATACACACATAACACATACAGATACATACAGCACTCATGCACACACAGACACAGACACACACCCCTACTCTCTTTTTATTCTTTTATTTATCCAACAGACATAATCTTTGGATGTTGTTTTACAACCAAAGAGCCCTGCATCATCAGGTTTTTGCGAATCTGAAGATAGCTATGGCATCTCCCTCCTTAGTCTTTTCCTGTTCAAGTTGAACTAGAGATCTGTCATCTCTAAGTCTTTCAACCACTTCCTGTGTCATAATTTCTAGATTCTTCTTGTCTACCCATCCTAGGAACAAATTCTAATTTCCAATATCCTTCTTCACATGACCAGTACTGCAAGTGTGATTTAAACAGCTTGGCTTGTAACAGGACTAGATATTTTTATCCCATGGGCAAAGACTAACATTTCAGTGAACTTACAGCATGTTACATTTGCACACAATTCAAAGTCGCAGGGCTTTTCTCAGAACTAGTGCCAAGCTGAATCTTTCCCAACCAATGCTTGTGAAACTGATTTTTTGGATCTCCAACAGATGTGCCACACAGCTGTCATGTGCTGTGAAATTTGTACCAAGTACATGACTATACACGTACAAGAGCTAAATTCTCTGTTCAGTGGTCCTTTTGAGGTTCTTCATCTGGCTAATCTAATGAGCCAATGCCCTCCCTGCCCTGGATGCTTTTTGGATGCAGTCTCAAAATAACTACAAATCTTTCATGGTGCCTTTCTTATTTAGAACATGGGCTGGGCACAGTGATTCACGCCTGTAAACCCAGCACTTTGGGAGGCCGAGAAGGGTGGATCACCTGTGGTCAGGAGTTCGAGACCAGCCTGGCCAACATAGTGAAACCCCATCTCTACTAAAAATACAAAAATTAGTGGGGCATGGTGGCAGTTGTCTGTAATCCCAGCTACTCGGGAGGCTGAGGCAGGAGAATAGCTTGAACCCAGGAGGCGGAGGTTGCCATGAGCTGAGATTGTGCCATTGCACTCTAGCCTGGGTGACAAGAGCGAAATTCTGTCTCAAAAAAGAAAGAAAGAAAAAAAAAGAACCTGCTTTATGGTGGTAAAAATTAACTTCATAAGGGCAGCTCATGATATATTTATTCAGAGCAATATTTTCAAAATATACAAACTTGTTATAATCTTTTTATATCACATCCCTCCTCTTCTGTCTCCTCCTCTAAAATTCTACTTTGAAAACAATGGGTGTCCTTCTTTTATTTTATTTTAATTTTCATTTTTATTGAGACAGGATCTCACTCTGTTGTCCAGGCTGGAGTGCAGTGTCACAATCTCAGCTCACTGTAGCCTCGACCTCCTGGGCTCAAGCGATCCTCCAACCTCAGCCTCCCAAGTAACTGGGAATACAGTTGTGTGCCACCATGCCCAACTAATTTTTGTTGTGGCTTTTTTTTTTTTTCTGTCTGTTTGTTTTTTGTTTTTGCAGAGGCAGGGTTTCACCGTGTTGCCCAGTCTGGTCGTAAACTCCTGGATTCAAGCTATCCACCTAATTTGGTTGCTCAAAGTGCTGGGAATTACAGGTGTGCACCATCATACCCAGCCTATTTTCTTTTGTTTTATTTTTGAGATAGAGTCTCACTCTGTCACCCAGAGTGGAGTGCAGTAGTGTGATCATGGCTCACTGCAGCCTCAACCTCCCGGGCTCAAGCCATCTTCTCACTTCAGCCTCCTGAGTAGCTGGGACCACAGATGTGTGGCACAACACTCAGCTAAATATGTTACTTTTTGGTAGAGACAGGTTCTCGTGGTATTGCCCAGGCTGGTCTTAAACTCCTGGCCTCAAGCAATCCTCCCACTTCAGCTTCCCAAACTGCTGGAATTATAGGCATGGGCTACCACACCTGCCCCCATTGTCCTTTAAATGCACAGCCTTCAATGGAGTTGGTTCCAGGGACGGAGGTCCTTAGTCCACATCTCCACTCCAGAGCCTGCCCAACAGGTTCCAAGCCTATTGCATACATACCCCTTTCTCATTCAAATGGGTCTCCCTTAAAGCCAAGGGCTATGCCATCTAGAGTGAGGGGATGTATGGTCCTCACGTCTGGGGAGTGTATTGGCCTTGGGTATCTGCATTGCATGAGAACTCCGTGAAGACACTCTCTACAGCCTTGCCTGCAGGACTTTGAAGTTACCAAGCTTCATTGAGATTAAACACCCAGCTGTATTGCACTTAACTCAGTATTGAGTCTTTGAAATGGTCCCACCAAGAGAATGATGGGAGAGCTTGTTCCAGGCTCCTTTTGCATGGAATGATGCTTTTCATCACTAATGCATTTGAAAAATGGTCTCTCTCAAATCATCTCCCAAGTTGAGACTAAACTCCCTAAAACCATTTAGTATTTACTCTTGCTACTGGGGGTGGTGGGTGGCGGGGACGGGGGGCAGGAAACAACTTTTCTATTTAAAATTCTAGAATATTCCTGCAATTGGGCTTAATAAAACGGTGTAGCGTAGCTTGTATGTGGTCTTTTTTATTCTGTGACCAATACCTGCACAACTACTACCATGGTTTGGCAACTACTGGCTGCCAAAGGGCACTGCCAGTCTTAGAGTAAGGCAACAGGGAAGGACCACTTCCTGTTGCCTTACTCTAAGCCCTTCCCTGATCCTTTGGGATCCTGCCCAAAGGGCGTAAGAAGCAGCACTTCACCCCCTGCCAGTTGTAGCCACATGCAATTGATGCCTGTTGCAGTCAGCATCAACTCTTCTTTTAAAAGAAGACAGAAATCTGGCTTTGTGTATGAAATCTATTGGTTGTAAAATTTTGGCCAAAATTAAAAAAAAAAAAAATTTCTTTTTGAAACAAAGCTGTGCCCACAGGCAAATCTCTGCACTCAACTCTGCAGTTCTAACAGGTAGAAAACACATCTCATGCTTTTGAAAAAGGAAAAATGAAGCCCTATTATATCACACAGTGCCTAGTCCATGGTAAGCATTTAGTCTTTTTTTAACAAATTAATGAATGTTCCGTTGAACTTTAAAAAACTCATAGATGGTTGTCTTGGACCTTCCCTGAGTTCTAGGTAATGGGATGCATACAGTAGCAAACAAAACCAGCAGATGTCCCAGCCCGCATGGAGTTTACATGAAATTTAGGGGGAAAGAAAATAAACAAGATAAATAGGTGATACCCAGAGAGAATATTAGGATAATGGTATTTGTTAAGGAGAAATATAAAAAGCAGTGGAAAGGAATAGGAAGTTGGGAGGTGGTAAGATGGGTGGGAAGGAGGGTAGAGAGTGCCATATGCCAGTTTGCCATTTTAGTTATATTTTCTTACTTGTCTGGTTCATGATCTTTGTCCATTTATCTATGTTTTTCTTATGGCACAATGTTTTTCTTATGAATTATTTACATAACAAATACATCAAAATATTTGTCTATATCACTTTATTGCAGATTTTCTTTTACTCGTTCCTGATAAAGCAACTTTCTTTCCAAAGTACCTCATCAGTAGATTTTGTTTTGCTGATTTAAGCCCCTTTTCCCCCTTCCTTCTTTTATCCTTGGTCAATGAGATGTATATTTATTTTATTAATTCAATAAACACCACCTCACATCTAACGGGGAGGTTATACTGCATGCTTGAACACTCAGACTTTATGAACCAGTAACATTAAAAGAAAGAGGTTGCTAATTTTTTGTGTGATTTTTTGGTTTTTTTTTTGTTGTTGTTGTTGTTTTTCTTTTTTTGAGACAGAGTCTCACTGTCGCCCAGGCTAAAGTGCAGTGGTGTGATCTCAGCTCATTGCAACCTCTACCTCCCAGGTTCAAGGGATTCTCGTGCCTCAGCCCCCTGAATATCCAAGATTACAGGCATTTGCCACCATACCCAGCTAATTTTAGTATTTTTTTAAGTCAATAAATTTTTATTCAAGGAGTTCCATGTTGTGATTTCTTCCACTGGCCATCAAGGTCACCTTGGATCCTCTAGAGAGCTGGAGTCAAATGATTTATCTTCAAGTTAGCCATTTTTAATGAAACCGATGCTTGTTTTAACTCAGTTGTCGTGTCAGCCCATAATTATTTTATTTTGGCTTCTGTCATCTCCTTTTAATATGGATATGCTGATGAAGACTTCAAAATTCACCTTATAGCTTTTATAATCTTCTGAAATACAATGGAATATTTTAGTATTTCTAGTAGAGAAGGGGTTTCACCATGTTGGCCAGGCTATGAACTCCCAACCTCAAGTGATCTGCCTGCCTCAGCCTCCCAAAGTGTTGGGATTACAGGCGTGAGCCACTGCACCCAGCCAAGAGGGTTGCTAGTGTTTTATTTTGCCAAAGATATTTGCCTTTGTCAAGCATGTATCATATTATCCATGGTTTCCTACTTGAGCAGGAATCAGTGCATGATCTGATGTATGCATCTAAAAAGAAGACTGGCTATTATGGGGAAATGGAGTTAGGGAGGGTGGAAGCAGGGAGTGCCCCCGACAAAGGAAAGAGCAAGACTAAAAGCCCAAGGTGGGAAAAAGTTTGGTGCATTCTAGAACTCATGCAAGGATTTGTGCGTTGGAGTCCAGGTATGTGTTCGGGATCTGGCATTCAGATATTGCAGATCATCAGAAAATAAAATTCAAAAAATCAGACTCGAACTCTGAACAGACCTGAAGCCATTCTGGGGTCAGTAAACAAAACTAGCAGGTTTTTCTCCATCTTTCGCTGAACTCTGGTTCTAGGTCCCATCCATCATTCCTGTGACTATTCATTTGTACAGAGCCAGGGACACCTCTTCAAGGTTTCATCCTCTCCATTTTCTGCCCCCTCACTCCAGGTCCCTCAAAATCCTTGATTCTGCCAGCCAGCGTTCTCTCCACAGCCAAGGAAATGAGACTCTACAAGTTTACCTCAAATCCTACATAAACCCATCCGAAATGGAGTCATTTGAGTCAGATTTTCACAGATTTTTTTAAGTCTAGTAAAGCATGGATGGTAATTGCGTCTGACTGCTGTATACTGCTTCTCTGGCACTGAAGCATTTATTACAATAATAACTATAATAGCGCACAGTCGCTGACCCTCAAGGTGCTTCTTAGGAAAGACCGCCAGGCAGTCAGACACAGACTGGACCGCCCACTACCACCCACACTCACCCGGAGACACAGATCAAAGCAGCTGGAGCCCCTCCTTAAACAATAGAGTGAGGCGTGCAGGATCCCTCGGGCTCACTTCACAACACTCCCACCCCTCACTAAAACATGCAGCTCCAACGAGTTAGGTCAGGAAGCAAAGGGGCAAAGGCGGTTTCCCAGCTGTGGCCTTAGGAGAATAAAAGGAAACAGAAAATATTTCCTTAGGTTGTACTCAGGGCAAGGCCTTGGAATAATCATCATCAGTAGTAGCAGTTCACTGGGATCTCATTTTAAATTTCCCATAAGAAATAGTGCCCTTTTGAGGCATACAATTACGAGAAATTTCAATCACTTGGCATACATATGATTATTTGTCTATAACCAGGTCCTCTTTCTATTGTTCTTTTTTTTTTTTTTGAAACAGTCTCATTCTGTCGCCCAGGTTGGAGTGCAGTGGGGTGATCTTGGCTCATTGCAACCTCCGCCTCCCAGGTTCAAGTGATTCTCCTGCCTCAGGTGGGATTACAGGCACCCACCACAACGCCCGGCTGATTTTGCATGTTTAGTAGAGACGGGGTTTTGCCTTGTCAGCCAGGCTGGTCTGGAACTCCTGACCTCAGGTGATTTGCCCGCCTCGGCCTCCCAAAGTGCTGGGATTACAGGCGTGAGCCACCGTGCCTGGCCCTTTTTTTATTGTTCTGAACTGAAAAACATGCTCTGCTTTTCACTAAGGTGATCTAATCGCTGTCTTTGTATAAACTGTGAAATCATCATGCTTTTTAGTGCTTTAACGGTAATGACAAAATTAAAAATCCAAACTCCTTTCAAAACTCAGCAGATGCGGCCCCCGCCAACCTTTCCAACTTTACCTCATCAAGAGTTCACTGGGCTCCAACGCACAGATCTAGGCTGCACTAACCCTTTCCCACCTCTGGCTTTTAGGCTTGCTGTTTCCTTTATCAGGAGCACTGTCTGCTTCCACCCTCCCTAAATCCATTTCCAGGTAACAGCCAGTCTTCTTTTCAGATGCGTAAATCAGATTGTGCACTTCCTTGCGGATAACCTCCGATAGCTTCTCTCTCCCATGAATGCCCAGAGCACTTCATCCTCACCTCTGTCAGCATTTGCCTTGTTCTATCCTGCGTCATCATTGTTTATGTCTAGGACTTATTTCTTCTACAGCATTTCTCACCTTATATCCCCACAGTACCTAATGCAATGCTTGGATGGATGGATGGATGGATGGATGGATGGATGGATGGATGGATGAAAAGATGGTGGACAGCATGATGGATAGAAGGAGAGAGAAATGAAGGAGGAGAGGGAATGAGGGAGAGAAGGAAGGAAGGGAGGAGGAAGGAAGGAAGGAAGGAAGGAAGGAAGGAAGGAAGGAAGGAGGGAGGGAGGG
>NW_016813373.1:1999113-2009338 GCF_001698545.2 Rhinopithecus bieti | reverse complement strand
GAGGGAGGGAGGGAGGGAGGGAGGGAGGGAAGGAAGGAAGGAAGGAAGAAAGGAAGGGGAAAGGAAGGAAGGAAGGAATATAGGCAGTCTGACTCTAAGTCTGTAATCCCAGCACTTTGGGAGGCGAGGTGGGTGGATCACAAGATTAGGAGATTGAGACCATCCTGGCCAACATAGTGAAACCCCGTCTCTACTAAAAATACAAAAATTAGCTGGGTGTGGTGGCACACACCTGTAGTCCCAGCTACTCGGGAGGCTGAGGCAGGAGAATCGCTTGAACCTGGGAAGTGGAGGGTGCAGTGAGCTGAGATGGCACCACAGCACTCCAGCCTGGGCAACAGAGCGAGACTCTGTCTAAAAAACGAACGACGAATGAACGAGAGAAAGAAAGAAAGGAGAGAGAGAGAGAGAGAGAGAGAAAGAAAAAAGAAAAGAAAAACCAAACAACAACCTGAACATACAGAAATCTCCCTGAAGTCCAGAAGCCTACTTTCAAATTTCCCCAATACATTACACAAAGTTTCCATTGTCTACATATATGACAATCAGTGTAAAAAAACTAATGTTCCAAGCAAAAAAATCCATGGTGAGATGGGAACAGAAAGAATTGTGAAAGGAACATGAGATTTTCAATGAGATTAAGGGTCTGGGACTTTCAGGTTGCTGCTCATACCAGATGAACTATTTCCACCCCAGGAATGCCCACCCATCTGTGGTCTATGAGCCCAGAGCTGCTATGCTTTCTGCCTGCCATCTCAAAGGGCAGCGAGCCTAGGGCTGTGTGGGAGGAGGGCAAGGGATGAGGCAGGCCTCAGAGCATGAGATCAGTTTGCAGTGCTCCGGCAGCCTTGATAGGTAGTGTACTTGGCAGCTGTGTGGGACGACGTCAGGAGCTAGGAATTTGAGCATCATGTTTAAACCTGACAGTGTGTGCTGGCTGCTATTACGTAGTGCTTTGTTGCTCTTGCTACCATTTCGGTTGCTTAGTGCACTAAAACTGATTCAGTGAAACAGCAGCAAGTTTATATGATGTGACCTATAATCTCCCGTGAATTAGCCCAACTATAAATCATTTTAAAATGATGCTTGGCCCGGCACGGTGGCTCACGCCTGTAATCCCAGCACTTTGGGAGGCCAAGGTGGGCAGATCACAAGGTCAGGAGGTTGAGACCATCCTGGCCAACGTGGTGAAACAGTCTCTACTAAAATACACACAAAAAAATTAGCCAGGTGTGGTGGCAGGCGCCTGTAGTCCTAGCTGCTGGAGAGGCTAAGGCAGGGAAATCACTTGAACACAGGAGGTGGAGGTTGCAGTGAGCCGAGATCACGAAACTGCACTCCAGCCTGGCAACAGAGCACGACTCTGTCTCAATTTAAAAAAAAAAAAGAAAGGTGATATTCAATTATCTTTCTTATTTAGAGGAAAGAATGTGCCCTGTGTTTACTTTCCTGTATTTTGTGTCCCTCATTCCCTTTCTGAGACATCAAATCTTTTTCCCTCCTTCCTTTGTGCAACTCTCTTCCCTTGGGTGCGATGATGTCATGCTGCCAGGTGTCTGCCCGCCTTCTGACCTTCCCTATTCAAGGCTTTGCTGGCCCCTCTCCTTACCCCAACTCTAAATGTCAGTGCTCCTCAGGGCTTCTTAATCTCTGTCGGTGCTCCTCAAGGCTCCTTAATCTCCACAACTTCTCTGTCTGAGTCTCCCCTGGGGTGATCTCATCAATGGCAAGGGCTTCAATAACCATCATAGGTGTTGACATCCCAAGATACTTCCTTGGTCTAGACTTCATCCTCAACTTCAGGTCCTCAAGTCTGCCATCCACTTTATTTATTTACTTATTACTTTTACATTTCCTTTTTTTTTTTTTAAGAGGCAGAGTCTCACTCTGTCGCCCAGGCTGGAGGGCAGTCACGCGATCTTGGTTCACTGCAACCTCCACCTCCCAGGTTCAAGCAATTCTCCTTCCTCAGCCTCCTGAGTAGCTGGGATTACAGGCACATACCACCACACCTGGCTAATTTTTGTAGTTTTAGTAGAGACGGGGTTTTGCCTCATTTGCCAGGTTGGTCTCAAACTCCTGACCTCAAGTGATCTGCCCACCTCACCATCCCAAAGTGCTAGGATTACAGGCATGAGCCAGCGTGCCCAGCTCACTTTACATTTCCAATTGGTTATCTCAAAAGTTCTTCACAGAAAACCTCTTTAAAACCAAACTTGTGATTGCCATGCCTTTAAGTCAGAAAGCTGGAAGTTATCCTTACAGGTTCTCCATCTTTCTTACCCGCCTATTTAACACTGAATTTTGTTGATATAACCCACTAAATATCTCAAATCCATTCAAGTCCATTTCCACTATGGCCGTATCTAGACCAAACCTCAACCATCTCTTGCCTGCCATCACTTTCTAGCTGAATTCCCTGCAACTCCTTTTCCTTCCCTCCACTCAGCAATCAGAAAATCTTTCCAAAATACAAATTGTATCACAACTTCTCTGCTTAATATTCTGTAGTTTCTTTCCTTTCCCTTAAAGTTAAGCACCAGAATTCCTCAATATTGCCTCAAGGACTATCATGGTCTTAGCCTATCTATTTCTCCCGCCTAATTTCATATAATGCTCACCACTGGGACATCTTCATCTCTCTTCCATTCATTCACATACACTTCTCTTCATTTCCTCTGCTTCTTAAAATTCTTGCTTTATAAAAGAAAACCATCATGGTGGGCAGAGACGAGTTGAGGCTGACAATCTCAACTAGTCTCCTATTTCATTTTTTTCAAAGAAATTACACTAAAAACTAAATCTTAATACACCTTATTAGATACCATTCCCTTCTTCTGAGTCAAAGGACAGCTCTCGTGTAAACTGACAACTCTTTTATGTTCAAAGACAGCAACAGTTGCCTCCATGAAGTCACCTATAATGAGGTCTTTCAGTGGGAAGTCCAAATGTAAAAAGCTATACTGAAGATAGTGAATAAAGTTTCAGTTGCATATAACCACTTTTAAAAATCTAGCAAAGGTTGTTCTCAGTGCAAAAGCAATTATTGAAAGTGTCCTTTAAATAGAAATTTATCCTAATGTATTTTAAACATTTTTATCAGCCAGGCACAGTGGTTCACACCTGTAATCCCACCACTTTGGGAGGCCAAGGCAGGTGAATCACTTGAGGTCAGGAGTTTGAGACCAGCCTTACCAAAATGGTGAAACCCTGTCTCTACTAAAAATACAAAATTAGCTGGGCATGGTGACACACACCTATAATCCCAGTTACTCGGGAGGCTAAGGCAGGAGAATCACTTGAACCTGGGAGGCAGAGGTTGCAGTGAGCTGAGATTGTGCCATCGCACTCCAGCCTGGGGAGCAAGAGTGAAACTCTGTCTCAAAAGAAAAAAAAAAATTTATCAAAAACAAATAATTTTGACAAATATTCAAATTGCATATTATGTATGCAATCTAAAGCAAGATACCACCTGTCATTTATCAGTTTGACATCAAAGGCATCAGAAGTTATGATCCTCTTTGCAAAAATCCATCTCTTCAAATCTGAGATATTCAAGATGAAAAGATGAATATTTTATTATATTATATTTACATGTGATGATGAAAATGCTTATAAGGATTTTCTAGTTTTAAAACCTCCTACATGGAATTTTCTTTCCAAGTTTTAATATGTTTCTCGGCTGAAGCAGATATTTTAAAACAAAATCTGAATCCTTCATCATTTAAACTGGCCTTGAACTTTATTGTTTAATGTGTGAATATCTGCTCCCAGTTTTACCTTTTTAAAGAATGTCACAATATGTTCCCTAATTAGAATAAGAAAACTGAAATGGTACTTCTCTCACTAAGCCTTTTAACTGAATTTAGTCTTCTTTCGCAAATTTTTCATAGCCACATTTTAAGCCACCACAGCCAGAGGACTGATGCCATATCCTCCTGAGCCTGATCATTTGTTTCATTTAAATAAAGGGTATGGCACCAGTTGACATTTAAATGTCCAAGCATTGTGAGTAAGGCTGCAGCAAGAAGTGCAAGGATGATAGGAACGACGGAGCTCAGTTCTCTAAACACACAGGCAATTTTGAATCATAAAGTACGGGTGAGTCTTTTCAACTCCAAATAGTCCAAAGTCATCAAGAGTCAGTGAAACTCAGATCACTACCATTTCCTTTTGAATGATTATGGCTTCAGAGGAGACACCTCTCTCACCGAGGGTTCATAGTACATGATATCACAACCTAGACTTGGGAATGTGCCCATGTGAACTGTAGATGACTCAGCCTGGTGAGGACTCACTCCATCAGGAGTTCACACCTGGGGATGTCTTCCCCTGACACTCCACTGGAACACCAGCCCCAGGCAGACAATGAGGAGGGGGAAGAAAGTCCCAGTGAACAGGGAAACTGGGGACATCATATTTTGTCTGACTAGCAAAGGAGGGGAGGGCAAAGGTAAAAGCTGAGGGTTCAGTCTGAGTAAGCTCAAGGGTTTAAGGGAAGGCAAAGTGAGGACATCAGAGTTACAGCTGGCACTGTCAAAGGCTCTACCACAAGACAGCTGCTTTCAGCTGCAGCACAGACTCAGGAAGTGATTGTGGTAAGATTCTATATGACAGCAACCACCTGCATGGAACTCCACTCTCTTCTGACCACAGAAACAATGGGTTATACGTTTCTGTGAAGTCACCCACAAAGAAAAGCATTCCAGCACAGAAAGGACATTTAACTGTTATTCGAAGAGCACAGTGTTCTCTGGACATTTCTTGCATGGCTTAGAAAAAGGTATCCTATGCCCCTCTAAGAAGCAGTTGAAATAAAGGGAATCAGAGATTCCAGGGACGCTAGAGGTAAATACTTGAAGCAAAGAGGACCAAAAGGAAAGAAATCATGTACGATGTGTCTGAACAAAGAAAAGTTAAAAAGGAGATTCTAATTTGCATTAAAATGCCTTTTGGAGATAATTGGAGTATATATTAACCATGATTTTTCAATTATTTAAATTTATGTTTCATTGGTTCCTTAAAAAAAATAAATAAATCTTCCTTTTTAAATCCTTATTGCTTTTGTGAACAATACTTTTTTTGTACAAGGAGATTAGGCACAGATTTTTCGCTATCACTACATCCCTTCACAAACATACAAGCATTTAGGTGTGTGTGTGGGCTTACATACCATTATATAGTTCTTAGTCTTCACAAAAGAACAATGGTAATTCATGTGCATTTGCAATGTTGGGAAAATATGCATGGAGTGTGTTTATAGCATCTTCCTTACAGATTTTTTTTTTTTTCCACAAAAAAAGATGAATTAAAACTGTATTGCTGGCTGGGTATGGTGGCTCACATCTGTAATTCCAACACTTTGGGAGGCCAAGGTGGGCAGATCACGTGAGGTCAAGAGTTTGAGACCAGGCTGGCCAGCATGGAAAACTCCATCTCTACTAAAATATAAAATTAGCTGGGCGTGGTGGCGCTCACCTGTAATCTCAGCTACTCAGGAGGCTGAGATAGGAGAATCGCTTGAACCCAGTAGCCAAGATTGCACCACTGCACTCCAGCCTGGGTGACAGAGGGAGGCTCCATCTCAAAAACAAAAACACTGTATTGCCTAAAGTCAGAAGAATGAATTAAATAAGGTCTTATGAGCCAAACTACCTTTATAAATCCATAAAGAGAAGTAACGAACATTTTGAGAAGAGACTGGACCATGAAGACCGCATCAGGGAGTATCTTGCATCTCAGTCGAACAAATATGCTGTTTCTCCACCTATCACTTCCTATGGCAGGTCCACTGTGGCCTCTCCCCTGCTCCCTGCGGATCTTAGAATGTGAAGATCCCCTCCTACCATGGTATAACTGCCTGGATGGGGCAATGCAGCAGCTTCAGATTACTGTTGGATCCACTGCCTTCCTGAAGTAGGCCAGGATATTTGGGATGAAAAATGATTTTTAAACACTAGGAATCCCCTACCAAAAAGTATCCTTTTACCAAGAGCAAAATGGTCAGTGATTTAAAACAGCAGTAAGTATGTATAAAGCTTACATGGTCAACATTCTGGCCATGAAACTGACCACTTCCTGAAAGACTCCAAAATTTACAATGGTCTGTAGCAGGGAGAGAGAAATAATCTCTGGACATGACTACGTATATATAGATGCAAAATGTCAACAGTCATTAAAGAACAATGATTGATAAATGAGAAAGTCTTATCACAGTACTATCTAAACTGAGCCCTTGGGTCAATTCCAAGCTGCATGATAACCTGACAACAGAGTGGAACAAAGGGAAGAGGAAACTTGGTAATTTGAAATCTGTTCTCTTGTTAATGCCTCACAAACTAGAGCTGTGCTTGGTTTTAACCTGTTGTTCTCTGATATTTTTAAAGGAAAGGCCAATGTATTGAATCACATACACAAATGGAGACTTCTGAAAAGATGAGATAGATGTCTCCTTTAGAAATACAGGTGGTATTTCAACAATAGATAAAGGTTCCATCAAGCTTGAAACTTAGTTTAAATGAAAATTCAGCCTGGGCACAGTGGCTCACGCCTGTAATCCCAGCACTTTGGGAGGCTGAGGCGAGCAGATCACGAGGTCAGGAGATCCGAGACCGTCCTGGCTAACACGGTGAAACCCCATCTCCACTAAAAATACAAAAATTAGTCAGCCGTGATGGTGCACCCCTGTAGTCCCAGCTACCCGGGAAGCTGAAGCAGGAGAATTGCTTAAACCTGCCTGGGAGGCAGAGGTTGCAGTGAACCAAGATGGTGCCAGTGCACTCCAGCCTGAGCGACAGAGCAAGACTCCATCTCAAAAAAAGAAAATTGAGAAATACACCAAGGAATTATCTCAGAAAAAGAACATTAAACTAGCAACTGAAATCTGGCCCTGGTCAAGGCAGTCACTCTTCTGTGCCTCAATTTTCCTATCTATAAAAGGATGAAACATGCTGGAGCCCAGCTCTGCTATGACCAATAGTGAGAATTTGGGCAGTTAATTTAACTCACTGGGTATCATTTTTCTCATGTATAAAATGAGAGGCTCTTGTAGAGAACCCCTGAGGCCCACTCTCATTTTAGTTCTACAATACTGTAATAAGAGAAAAACATGGTGAAACATAAAATATTTTGTAAGAAATACCCCACATCAGTGCACCTGAGCATTTGGATGATTTGTCCAAGTTTTAAGTTAGTTGTGAGAAATGATTTGGCTGCAATTTGATTCTTTTCTAATGAGGAGATACATATCCCCACAATAAATAAAAAGACACAGTTAGAATTCTATAAATATAAGCCCTGAAGAAGTGCAGGATCCGTATACCTTTGGCCAATTGATCTCCACCCCTCACCTGATACAAGAGAAGGGAAAGACTCAGGTTCTTCCATAGATCAGTGTTGGAGGAAGAACCATTCTCTTCTATTTCCACGGTTGTGAAAATAAAGAAGCACACGCTTGTTGGGGAATTACATACACAGACATACAGTCACTCACAGACAGAAAAGACTTAGCCTTTGGCTTTGGACATGATTCAAACGTTACATCACCTATCTAGGGATTATATTAGAACACAGGCCAGTAATGATTCAGTCACCTATTAGGTTTAATTTCTGACTAAATGAGAGTAGTCCAGAATCTATGGAGCTCCTATTTCTACACTGATCTCTCTCTCTCTTTTTTTATTTTTATTTTTTATTTTTTTGATATGGAATCTCGTTCTGTAGCCCAGGCTGGAGTGCAGTGGCATGATCTCGGGTCACTGCAATCTCTGCCTCCCGGGTTCAAGCAGTCCCCCTGCCTCAGCCTCCCAAGTAGCTGGGATTATAGGCACATGCCACCACACCCAGCTAATTTTTTAATTTTTTAATAGAGACAGGGTTTCACCACGCTGGCCAAGCTGTTCTTGAACTCCTGACCTCAAGTGATCCACCCGCCTCGGGCCTCCCAAAACGCTGGGATTAAAGGCATGAGCCACTGCACCCAGTCCTCTACACTGATCTCTAATAGATGATTCAAGTCTTGCCCTTAGAAATTTCTCCAGGAAAAAAAAAAAAAAAAAAAAAAAGTCAGTAAGTTTGAACCATTAAGAAGTTAAATGGGAAAGATATTCCCTGGATTCTCTCAACACCTTAACTTTATGCCCTGACTTTCCCATAAACATTAATCACAAATCAACAATCTTTCTCAGCTTCTTGGGCCAATGAGGCTGAACTAGTGGCTGGCCCCAGTTTAGAACACCCAGAATTTAAGCCCACATGGGAATTTCCAGCCCACCTCCAACCCAATTTTATATCTCTGTTCATGCTTGAATGTAAGGTAGAGGTTTTAATTTTTCCAAAATTATCCCTCAGGAAAAAAAAAAAGATCATATTTAAGTCCTTTCAAAATCTTGCATATTATAGGGTACTTTCTCAATTACTTTATTGTAAAAATATTGTTTGGGGAAGATACATTAAGTTAAAATGACCTCAATCAATGTAATGGAGACTTATCAGTAAGAAAGGGGCCCAGCTATCTAAATAACTCTCATAATGGTGTATTTCTTCATAATTGTGAGTGCTGAAAGTTGTTGCATATAAGCCTTTCAAAGTGATCATGCTGTGAAGATCACAATACACATTGAGGGATAATTTTTCTATCTTTTAAATGTTTTGAAATGATGTACTTTCCAGTGACCACATCAAAAACAGATTCAAACAGTACTATATCTCAAGTCATCTGGTGAGATGAATATAACTGAATATAATTTGAATATAATTACTTCATAAAATGTGAGTGAACAAATCAATCCTTCTAAGTATATTATTTCATCAATTATGTGACTTTCACTATATCTGTGTAATTAATTTACTAAATTAAACATAAAGAGACATTTGACTACTACATGTATATTGCTAAATGTTTTCATAATCAAGTTGTCCAAATCCTTTCTTTGGATGTGGGGGAAGTTCTTCCCATTGGGAAATGAGAGATGATCTTTGTGGGGTCATCTTATATTTGAGCACGTTTTAGAAAGCATCAGATTTGCTGAATCTGTATGTGATGAGGTCTGATGGATGAAAAAGGCAAAGAGAAGTAATGATATGAGATCCAATCTCGAAACTGCAACCTGCTTTGGGTTCCTTGTTTCGTTGGGTAAAACTTGAGGTTCATTTCTGCTTGTGCAGGAAGGCTCCTCAGCACCTTTCTTGGGCTGATGAAAGGACAGTAAAAAGGAGACCCTTCAAAAATGTTACCACTTAAAACACAGAAGGCAATATACCAAATTCAGTACTGGCAGGACAGTTAGTTGTAATAACAACAGTAATCTATTAACATGTATTAAGTGCTTACCAGGCAATGTGCAAAGTGCTTTTTGTGTAATGGTCATATCAATTTATCATCCTTATTCTAGAGACATAGAAGCTAAGTAACAGGTGAGGTAGCTTGCCCAAGTCCCAAAGTATAAATGTGCTACAATGGTACATGATAGGGCTGGGATTTGAACCCAGGCAGTCTTACTCCAGAGCCTGCACTTTTATGTATGATGCTATACCACTTCAATGATTTAAATAACAGAATCTGTAAGGGAGCATAAACATTTCAAAGATTCCTTCCTACTACCCACAGCATCTTTTTTCTAGCGTCAGGGCATGGGAGAAAGCAAATTAGTGATCTGTAATAATCGTGGATTCTGAATTCGCCGTTCTAGAAGAACAATTGCTTCAAAACTCACCTGACAGCTAAATCCAGATGTGTTAGTCCTCATTCCTTGTATATACACATATGGATATCTGAATACCAGTTATTACTGCCATGTTGCTGACAGTCTTCCTTTGACTAGCAAAACCCTCTTCTTCCTTGATTCTCCTCTATCCTCAGTGCTCATTCCTCCTGATTCTGCTCCATCATTCCTCTCTCTCTTGTTTAAGTGATGAGGTTTCTTTTACCTCCAAATCCTAGGCAGTCTCGTCTGTGGTCAAGGCTTTGCTTTCTACCTATGGGCCCCCAAATTTATATCTCAAATTTCTCTTCTAAGCTTCAAAATCATAGTTCCAGCTGTTCACTGAAACTGCTGGATATCTATGCATGTCAAATTCAACAGGTCCCCACAAGAACTTATTCCCTCCTCTCCACTCACTGTCCAACCTTGTTCCCAAATCTGATCCCTCTTTTATTATTTTTTATTATTTATTTATTTATTTATATGTTTATTTTATTTCTTTAAATTTTTTTTTTTTTTTTTTT
>NW_016813373.1:1986077-1998827 GCF_001698545.2 Rhinopithecus bieti | reverse complement strand
TTTTTTGAGATAGGGTCTCACTCTGTCACCCAGGCTGGAGTGCAATGGTGCAATCTCAGCTCACTGTAGCCTCACCCTCACAGGCTCAAGTGATCCTCCTGCCTCAGCCTCCTAGAAGTGGGGTTTCTCCATGTTGCCCAGGCCGGTCTCGAACTCCTGGGCTCAAGTGATCCACCCACTTCAGCCTCCCAAAGTGCTGGGATTATAGGCATGAGTCACTGTGCCCGGGCTGACCCTTCTTTTATAGTCCTCATCCTTTAATGGCATCACTGTCTAACCACGTACAAACCTAAAGCCTTGGATCCATCTTGGACTCTTCCTTATTTCTCACAACTTTCCTGTACTCATATCCCTAACACGCAGACTTATTGGATCACCAGATTCTTCAGATTTCACCTTCTAAATGTCCCTGTAATCTGTTTCCTCTTTGCTTTCATTACCATGATGAAAGCCTTCATCATCTCTCATTTGAATTACTGTAATAATCATTTATCTCCCTAGCTCCACTTCATTCTCTTAGTGACCTTTCTAAAACATGAATCCAGTCACACTCATTCCTGCTTACGAATCATTCACACAGCTCTTCTTTGCCTATAGGGCGCCATTCTACTGCACAGCCTGGCACATAAAGCCCTTCACAAGCATATTAGTGGCTATGTTTCTAGTCTCTTTCTTATCTCTTTCTCAATCCTTCTCTAGTCATACCTGTTGCTGTGAACTAAGATCCAGACCACTGGGGCCACATGACACTTTATGTCACACCAGGCAATCCTATCCTGAAGGGGAGACTTGGTCTTCCTGATCTCTGGACAAATGAGTTCACTATACTGTACTGTTGGCTTTGGGCTTTTTAAAGAAATGTGGTTCCAGGCATTTTAAGGCACTTTACAGTAATTGTTCATCCTTTCAAAAACTCTACAAGGTTGAAGTACCGTTGCCTCCATTTAACAGCGAAGAAGCAGACACCAAGTGTTACTAATAAGGAACTAGTAAGTGAATGAACCAAAATGTAAAGCCGGGTCAGGCTGACTCTAAAGCCTGTGCTTTAGCTGAGCCCAGACCTGAAAGTCTTGCCGATTTCATCTATTGCCATAATTTCTACTGCAAGGAAACAACGAGAAAGCAACCTCACTGCCTTAGGTTCTCGTATGTGCAGCCCACAGGACACTCAGACATGGTCACTTTGGGACATGGCAGGTACCATATTTTCAGTTCAACTTCTAGCACATCCCAGCATCCCATGAATGAAAAAGCATGTGTGTTCTACCCTGACAACAAACTTCACATTCCCATTGAATCCCAAAATGAAGGCCTCTGAGGAGGGAGAATAAAACCTTAATCTCCTCCGAGGAAGGGGAAAGTGGAAATGAGCCTCAGTGGTATTTCTGACTTCTTGGGGTGGCTGGATGCTGAGAAGCTGGTATGTCTTTAAGAACTGAGAGTCCTAGCTCTGTTCTCTTAAGCCTGATTTTATTAAACGTTTGATAGCATCCTACATATTTATTTTTGTTCCCTAATGCTAATACACACATATGCACTCAACTATAGCCAACAAGAAAATTGCTTAAATAATTACTTCTCATGTATAAAAGATGTATCTTATTCCTTTATTACTTTTATAATGTGGCTCAAAAAGCTCCAGTCTAAGAGCCCCTGGATCAAGTACCAGTTTCTTCTCTGCCAATGACTGGCTGCCTGTGTGGCCTTGAGGAACACATTTTCATTTTCTCATTTTTCAAATCAAGAGATTCCAAGTAGTTGATCCATAAGCAGTCCCTTTAAATTCTAATACTCAGACACTATTCTTACTTTGGGGATGTCTTCCATTAGGCTGAGATTTCTTATCCCAGCCCTAAGAGAACCTACCCTTCATGACCATTTTCAGAACCTTTTATTTATCACATTTTAAAACTACATATATTGAAGGTATACAACATGATGTTTCGATATACACAGTAAAATAGTATTCTAGTCAGGCTAATTAATATATTCATTATTTCACATAGTTACCTCCACTCTTTTTTTTTGGTGGCAATCATACATGGTTTTGAAAACGGTAGTCAGAGATGATAGGTTGGAAGTTAATTCCAAGACTATCTTAGACAAAAAGGACTGTAGCATTGCATTCAAACACATGCTCAAACATTATTCGTGCCACTCAAATCCAATTCAGGCCAGCATCACCCAGAGTGCACAATAGTATTGGGAATGGTTTATACAATTCCATGTGCATGTGAGCATTATCTCATATCCATGCATGCACATGTGTGGAAATGGCTCCTGGCCTTGGACCTATTGAAATAATGATTGAAATGTCATCAGGTGAAGGAGGTAATATAAATATAAAACATCAGGGCAATTATACAGGCATATATGGATAGAACTAGGTGACAAGGAAAACACCCATAAAATGTAGCCATAGCTGACACATGCTTACATTTAACAGTTGCTAGGTTCTCACGAAGTTTTGTTTACATGAACTTAACGTCTAACACATGACAGCCAACTAGGTGCCCTAGATAAGATCAAATGATATATGACACAGGTGCCCAGTAAGTGACTGTTGAATGAATATTACATGAAAATACTATGAAAAGTAACGTGATGCAAAAGCTAAGGGTATTGCTAATACTCTTAAGGCTCATTTTTCTATCTGAAAGTTGAAACATGAATTACAGGATTATTGAAGAGGTTCCTTTGCAATCTTTGTGGTGTTCATAGTCATGGGAAACATTCCCACCAAAACCTCTTAATAAAAGCACACGCTGGGGAAAGAACGTATATAACAACATATTACTGATCAAATAGGGTGCCCTTGGTCGAAAAAAAGAAACCAAGAAGGAACATTTTTAAAGTAAGGAAGACCCTCTTTTTGCACAGCTTATTGGCTTCCTATTTTAAAAGCAGACAACTTTACATATTAGTCTCATTTAAAATCAGTCTCTGGAGAAGCCCCAGATGGGGGAGGAGAAGGGAGCGCTAACAAGGTTCTGGACAAAGTGGGAATCCTCGGAGGTACGTTCAGCCATCACGGTCTGCAGAGAAAGGCAGGTTCTCAGCCCAGGGCTGAGACGTTTCCTCGTGGAAGCCGACTCACCTTCCCTCCTGGAGGTGGCCCGGGCTGCGGGCAGGAGGAGCGAGAAGCAGAGGCAGCAGCCCAGCCAGAGCGCAGGCATGGCGGGGCCGGGCCGCTCCGTCTCTGTCTCCGCTGCAGGGGTCGCTGCCCGGCGCCTCGGCTGGTGGTTCTCACTCTGCGCTCTGCTGTGCCTTCCTTTTCCTTGATCAGGTGGTTTTATCGACTCTTCTACCTGACTCAGTCCTGACAGGAAGAGAGCCTGTGTTTCAGGGTGTGACTCACCTGTGAATAAGGAGGACCCAGCCCTCCAGAGGCAGACAAACACACACAGCACACACCGGGCTGGAAAAGCGCTCCCCGCAGCCGCCCGCTCCCCCTTGCAGCGAGGAGGGCGCACACCTGGCCCGGGCCAAGGGTGTGGCACAGAGGCTGCGGCCCGGGAGCCTTCGCCTGGAATGTGCCGGATTCCCCGGAGCCCTCCTTCTCTCCCGGGGTGGTCCAGGGCAGATTCACAGAGGTAGATAGCAGCCCACCCCTTCCTCAAACTGGGAGGCCCAATCTTAAGTGGGCTAACTCAGAAATACGGCAGCAGCCCGAATCAGCTCCGGCTTAAAGGACATCAAGGAAGACAAGTCAGTCGGAGAGTCACAACAGGGTCCTCTCCACCCTCCAACTTAGGGTCAATCTCTCTCTGAAATACAGCAGCCTCCTTTCTCCAGGCTGAACCAAGGGTTCCTCTCCTGGTCCACATAACTTCCTGCTCACCAGGGTTAGCAACTCATAAAGTAACCTGTTGACTGGCCAACCTCCCTATAAAGACTGAGTATCGTTTTCTTTTGTTTTGTTTTGTTTTTTTTGCTTGTTTTGTTTTGTTTTCAATGGCACCATCATAGCGCACTGCAGCCTCCAATCCCTGGGCTCAAGCAATCCTCCTGCCTCAGCCTCTTGAGTAGCTAGGGCTCCAGGCAAATGCCACCACATCCAGCTAATTTTTGAATTTTTTGTAGAGACGAGGTCTTGCTGTGTTAGGCAGACTGACCTTGAATTCCTGGCCTCAAGTAATCGTCCTGCCTTGGCCTCCCAAAGTGCTGGGATTACAGGCATAAACACCATCCCTGGCCCACTTTATACTCCTAACTAGTACAGTATCTAGCTTGCAATTGGTGCTTAATAAATATTGGGTTGAAATGAATAAGAAAGAGGATCTAGATACCAAACTCTTTTATCTTAGAGTGTATTTCTCAGCTATTCTCCTTGGGCACTAGAGAAAATATTTGTTGAGACCAACTTTGAATGGTATCCACTGTGCTAGGTGAGGTGAGTAATATCTAGACAACTGCAAATCTTGGTATAAACTATATTGTCCCTTCTCCTAAGGAGGCTAGTGACAATAATTCAGAGAGGTGGCTGTCAAGAAGGCTTTGGTTCCTGCTAGAGATTTAAAAATTGCTAGAGCTTTATAAATACACAATCTGTCCAAAACAACCAACCCTTCTTCCCAACAACGAGGCCTACAAAGGCCCCCAATAAATAGCTATTTGCTGACTAAATGTATGAATATTCTCTAGATTGTTCTGTGGATGACAACATAAGATAACAAACAAATCATCCAGGGCAGACATAAGTGTCAAAGGTTCTAAGAACTTCAGTTCATGCATGTCATGGAGACCAGTGTGGGCTGACTGGGATAGCTAAGAATGGCTTTGTACAGAATGTGGAGCATGAACTGGGTGTTAGGAATAACTGGGGTCTGAATACAGAACCCAAGAACGGTAGGGGTAAGACAGGTTGCTGCAAAATGGCTGACACCTAATCTAAAATCTCCAGCAACAAAACCTGAGGAATAGAAAAGAAATTCCAACTTTCTCATCCAAGGCTTGATTCTCTTCTACTCTGCCCAGGATTCAAACAAATTACACAAATATCCTTCTCTCTCAAAACTCAGTCTCCAGCTACAGCTAAAGTTTCAGTTCACAGAGACCAGGTCTTTAGAATTTTCCCTTCTAGTCGCTGGTGCCTTGTGAAGGCTGAGGTCCTCTCCCTGAGTCCCATCCATGTTGTGCAGTTCACCACAGTCCTGCAGGAACAAGGGACAGGGCCCTACAAAATAAAGTCTTGAAGGAAGATTTCATTTTAGTACAGATTGCTATAGCTTATTATATATTAAAAGTTGGAACAGATGTGTTCATCTAGCATCATTTTGGGACAGTGATAATAGCAATACAAACACATAAGTAATGCTTACTGTTTGTCAGTCGCTGTTGTAAATCCTTATCACATTAACATTTTAATCTTTAAAACAACTTTATGAATTAGGTGTACTATTAATTTCCCCATTTTACAGACAAGAAAACACAGGCATGCGAAAGTCAGGTAACATGCTCAAAGTCACACTGCTAGTAAGTTGCAAAGCCAAGGTTTAAAATCAGGCAATATGACTCCACAATCCATTAGCTTTTGTTAGGTCAGCTTAAAAGTACCATAAAAAAAGACAAATTCACATCACTGAATGAATTCAACATGCAATCAAAGGTTATTTATCAGTGACTATTATAACCTGGCCAGATTGTAGACTATTGGCCTACATGGATAAATTCAAGTCACAAAGGACTCTGAACAAATATTTCCAATTTTTCCCAAGATGTTAGTTCTGGAAGGACTCCCAGAGGTCATCTGGACCAGGGGTAGAAAATGGACAGCAGGCCCCTGGCCACCAGACCCACCAGCAGCCTCTTTTATGTGAACAGTGCAGGATTTAAAACGTATTTTTAAAATGTAAACGCTTTAAGGCAGGCACTCCCTAACTTTTCTCAGTTCCCACCTCTTCACATTGCCTTATTCTGGGCTTCTCCACACATGCAAACAACGGTCTGGCTCAGGCTTGACACCCTTGCTCTGGCCTCATCCCTTACCTTGCTCAGGGATAATATCAATCCCTTTTACCAATCTGAGAATTCTTCTCTGGTGCATTACTGGGGTTAAGAGTGTTCTAGTGGCCAAAAGTTAATGCTTGGGCAGGTTCCTAGGGCCAAATTGTAGCTTCTATTCATCAAGGCAGTTACTTTGCTTTCTGTGATCCTTAGTTTCTTAATCTACAAAATGGAGATAATAATAAAACACTTACCTAGGAGGGTTATTAAAGTTAATGAATTATCTAGGGCTCAGAACAGCACCAGGCACATAATATGTACTATACAGATATAGCCATAATAAGAATAATAATTATTGTTTTAAAATTATTATTATCACTGAGTAAGCACTAATCATTTTTCTGTTGTTATAATTACTAACAAATACCACATGAGAAAGATGAAGTTTTTGCTTCAACCCATCTACTAATTAATTATTGAATCATTATTTGAAAATTTTGTGGAACTCTTGGCCTAATCCAGGTTCATGCCCAGATTACCAATATTTACTTGGATGCTATTAATGAATTCATATTTTTGCTGCATATCTGGAAATTTCCTTCACATACAGATTTTCTTACCGAATGTTTCCTTTTTTTTTTTTGAGACAGAGTCTCACTCTGTCACCCAGGCTGAAGTGCAGTGGCACAGTCTTAGCTCACTGCAACCTCCACCTCCCGGGTTCAAGGGATTCTCCTGCCTAAGCCTTCTGAGCAGCTGGGATTGCTGGCAGGTGCCACCACACGTGGCTCATTTTTGTGTTTTTTAATAGAGACGGGGTTTCAACATGTTGGCCAGGCTGGTCTTGGACCCCTGACCTCAAATGATTCACCCGCCTCAGCCTCCCAAAGTTCTGGGATTACAGGCCTGAGTCACAGTGCCCAGACTATAAATTTGTGAAACAGTGGCCGGGCGCGGTGGCTCAAGTCCTGTATCCCGCACTTTGGAGGCGAGACGGGCGGATCACGAGTCGGAGTCGAGCCATCTGGCGAACACGTGAAACTCGCTCTACTAAAATACAAAAAACTAGCCGGATGCGAGGTGGCGGTGCGCCTGTAGTCCCGCACTGGGAGGCTGAGAAGGAGAATGGCATAAACCCTGGGAGGCGAGCTTGAGTTGGCTGAGATCCCGGCCACTGCACTCCAGCCTGGGACGTTCAGACCCTCCAAAAAAAAAAACAAAAAAACAAACTCATTGTACACTTAAATTGAATTCGTATCGGCCGGGCGCGGTGCGCTCAGGCTGTAATCCCAGCACTTTGGGAGGCGCGAGACGGGCGGATCACGAGGTCAGGAGATCGAACTCCTGGCTAACCCGGTGAACCCGTCTACTAAAAAAATACAAAAAAAAAACTAGCCGGGAGTGGCGGGCGCCTGTTAGTTCCCAGCTACTGGGAGGCTGAGGCGGGATGGCATATCAACCCGGGAGGCGGAGCTTGCGTTACTGGAACGGCCACTGCACTCCGCCAGGGCGACAGAGCGGGACTACCTCTTCAAAAAAAAAAAAAAACAAAAAAACATTTGGTTGTAACAAAAATATCTCAATAAACTGATATTAAGAAGAGAAAATCTCAAAAAAAATTTCATAATTCAGATACTTTAATTCAAATGTGCAAACTCAAAGCAACAACCGGAAACATACCAGCGTTTGCGTAAGTTGTGTGACAAAACCAGGCCTGACATCTCTGTTGGTTTGGATCAGCGCTAAGTTGCCAGCTCAGACCTTTGGGCAGAGACACCACCCAAGCATTGCAGGAGGACCCCTCTTCTGGAAACCTGTCTGTTTTGACAATTTACAAAAAGTAAAAGATGCTTTTTGAAATGTTTGCATAGGGGCATGAATTTTAAACCCATCTCAGACTTTTGTTCTAGAAAGTGAGCGCTTGAATTTGCATCTGATCCTCCCCAAATTTGTCCATTTATAGTGTAACTCCTGGTGTTGGTGAGGATAATGCTCTATGTAGAGGTTCTCCAACCACAGAGCGGAAAAGGACTGGGGCATTCCCACCGGGTGTGGCCAGGAAGGCTGAGGCCCTGGAAGTCCCCTTTGTTCATTGTTGCTTTTGCAGCTCAGTCATCGCCCAGGGGACTTTTGTTTCTACAGTGCTGTATAAATCATTTCACAGAATGGTCATCCCTCCACCCAACCCCCAAAGTAGAATTATAAGTAACATGTTGATTTTTCCCTTCAGTTCCATCATTACCTTAGTTTACTTTCAGAAGGAATGTCTGGCATGTCATCCGCTTTCAAACTCACTTATGATAAAAACTGAAGTACTGGCTGTTAACATGCCAGCAATGGACAGGGCTGTTGGTCCCAGTTCCCTGCCCTTTAAACAATCTCCCCAGATAGTTCTAATTATGTCAGCATTCACATTACAATTTTAAATGTAAAATATAGCAATCAGAAAAGAAAATTTTTTTAAACTCCCCTTTGTTCTTAATTGGTAAAGGAAAATGTCCATAAATGGAAATGGTTCAGTGTTTCCTGGATCGTCTGGGTAAATTCTCTGAGGCTGGCCGGACTCCAGAAAACAATGTTCTCTGAAGCAAAACCCTGGCTGAAGTGGCAAGCTTCCATTTTATGCAGAAACATATGTGGTGTGCCCACAGCTAGTTTTCAGGGAGCGGTAGAGGCCAGAGCAGAACTGAAGTAATGCCGTTTATGTATTAAAGGGACATGATCGTTTTTCTGTGGTTGGCTGGTGGTACATCTGGGCCAGAGATGTGGTGGGAAATCAACACACAAAGAAGAACTTCATTTACTTCTTTTTTGGTGTAGCTATTATAGACCGAAATATTCAAATCAATTAATTGTTAAACAATACAAAAAAATGAGGCCGGACGTGGTGGCTCACGATTGTAATCCCAGCACTTTGGGAGGCCGAGGCGGGCGGATCAGTTGAGATCAGGAATTCAAGACCAGCCTGGCCAACATGGTGAAACTCCGTCTCTACTAAAAATACAAAAAAAAAAAAAAAAAAATACCCAGGCCTGGTGGCATGCACCTGTAGTCCCAGCTACCTGGGAGGCTGAGGCAGGAGAATCGCTTGAACCTGGAGGCAAAGGTTGCAGTGAGCCGAAATCACGCCACTACACGCCAACCTGGGCAACAAAGCGAGACTTCGTCTCAAAAAAAAAGAAAAATTGAGAAGGAGCACAGAGAAGAGGGGCATAAACTGAGGAAAGCAAAATAGACCAAAAAATTGAAACAAAACAGGACATAAGATTCTCTGAAAGAGGGGCAATTGGTAGATTTCAAGGCTGTGTCAGTTGTTGTGTTCCCTTAAACTGAAATTTGGTCATCGATGCATCTGTGAAATGTTGATTAGTAGATGAAACATTGCCTATGATTCCTCAACCATGCTTATGCTTGGACCATAGATATTCAGATTTGAATGAGAGAGGCAAAGGAGACCACTGCAGTGAAAATTCTTGTCTCCGTTACAGTGGTGGGGGCCAGGGCTGTATCACATGCAGACTTGACAAGATAAGCTAGAAATGAGAGGTGGCTACCCTTAGATTGGAGATCCTACTTTTGCCTTTGTAAGGAAGAAATGAGTTCAGGAAATAATGTTTCTAAATGTCTTTCTAAATTTAAATCCGAATTTTTTTCCACCTTTAATAATTTAAATTACAAAGTCTGAAAAACTCTATAGCATTTAGAGACCTGTCCTCTGCCTTTAAATGGCAAACTTTGGGTGTATTTTCAATGTCTGATAATAATCTTGACAATTACAATACTAACAGCCAAACTGTAGTGAATATTCTGCATATGCCCAGCTCAGTGATGAGAGCCTTTATAGGGATTATGGCGTTCACTGTTCACCACCATCCCATGAAGCAGGTGTTATTATTATCCTCATTTTCAGGTTACCCAGGCTCCCATGCAAATCCACACCAATACCTCTCCCTAGAATTATTATTCAACTACAATATAAAAGCAAATTAAGCCACTCACTGAACAAATATACTCTATAATTTTTAAAAAATTGAATTGGATTTTTAATAAAATATGACATGCCTATTCCTTATAACATATACTGTATGTTCCACAGTCACCCCTCTGCAGCAGATAAGCAATAAACAAGGTTTGGCTATTAGGGGTACTTTTTTTTGTCATATTACCTTTTGTTATTCTTCAGTGTACGACGTCTTCGATTCTTATGCAACATCCTTTTATGTCATCCAATCAGGTCTTGCATCGTTTTCTGTTGGTCTGATACCTTAATCTAGATATAAGAGTACATTATTAAGTAACTCAGTTCTTGAATGCCTTAGAACAGTTGGAAGTTATTTTCGGCACAGTGGAAATAGTCAGAGCTGTGTGCAAGAGCTCAAGAATTTAGTAGCTATATCCCGAACTCAACTTTTCTAGGGCTGGGTTATACAGAAATCCCCAAACATTCCTGGGTGTTTCTTTTGCAGGAAACCTGCAGATTGGTTATTCCACTGCGCTCCAATGATGGAGAGAGCTACAAATAATCACAGAAAAATCTAGAGATCTTCCTCACTAAACTAAAAATTTCTCATAGCCTCAATATGTTTATTTAGATTAAGTAGGAAAATTAATTCAGTGATTCAGACAACTTAAACAAAAATGACACATTTGCCTTAACCACCTGGCTATTTTAGGCGAATTTATTTTAGGCCTGAATTATTTGGACAACTATTTCAGTGCTCTGTTTTTTATTGTATGAATACAAAGAAACACAAGGTTTAATCGTCATTGCTTTATCAAATTAACTAATGCCTTTGCTATTCTCTTTCTTCAGGGTCCTCTGTTAATACAACCCTTATAATTAACTTAGAAACTTTCAGCTTAAGCAGAATATGGCTATGTGGTTTTGCCACATAATTGTTTACATGGAATTGAATACATCTATGTGCCTCAGGTAAACATAAAATGGTGTGAAAGGAAAATAAATCATGACACCCCCAAATCACTAAGCCAAAGGGAAGAGTCAAGCTGGGAACTGCATTATACAAACCTGCCTCCCATTTTGTTTCTAAAGAAGATAGTTACAAAGATAAAAAAGCTACATACCTTTCTCACAATTTGCCCACTAGAAAATTCCTTGTGGGTCCCAAGATCAAGTTCTGTTGCATTTCACCCTGATAAGGTAAACTGAGAGTTTATCTTCACCGGTACAGGACAAAGGACAGAACTTAAAGTCTTCCCTCTACTCACTTGAGACAAATGCATATCTGATCACTTCCTCTGCTCTGTATTTTATCTTATGTAAAAATGTAGATTCACTGAGCTAAAGGGATACATAAGCGACTATTCCTTTACCCACCCTTACATGTGAATGGCTAATCGAAGACTCAAAAGAATGCAACCCTTTGCCTCTTATCTATACACACCTTCAAAACATTCCTTCCTCCTTTCCAATTATCGGCCCTTTCCCCTTTAAGTATTGAAGCTCTCAAAATCATCTTTGGAGAAAGGTATAGGTCTGTCTTCCAGGTGCAAGATGTCCTTAACTTTGGCTTCTAAACTTCTAAATTGATTGAGATTTGTTTCAGATTCTTTTTGGTTTACAGTGGATTACACTTAAGCTAAAAATTCTACACACACATGGATATGTATTACTTGAGCTCTAGGTAGAAAATCTCCTTTTAAGTAAGATTTTGGGGGCTTTGGTTGATTTGTTGTTGTTGCTGTTGTTGTTGTTGTTGTTGTTGTTGTTGTTGTTTTGAGAAGAAGTCTTGCTCTGTCACCCAGGCTGGAGAGCAGTGGCCGATCTCGGCTCACTGCAAGCTCCCCCTCCTGGGTTCACGCTATTCTGCTGCCTCAACCTCCTGAGTAGCTGGGACTACAGGCGCCCGCCACCACATCCGGCTAATGTTTTGTATTTTTAGTAGAGACGGGGTTTCACTGTCTTAGCCAGGATGGTCTCGATTTCCTGACCCTGTGATCTGCCTGCCTTGGCCTCCCAGAGTGCTGGGATTACAGGTGTGAGCCACTGCGCCTAGCCAGTTGATTTGGGTTTTAGGTTTTAATCTTGTACTCTATATTATCTTTTTTTTTGAGTCGGAGTCTTGCTCTGTCACCCAGGCTGGAGTGCAGTGGCATGATCTCGGCTCACTGCAACCTCTGCCTCCCGGGTTCAAGTGATTCTCCTGCCTCAGCCTCCCAAGTAGCTGAGACTACAAGTGTGTGCACCCAGCTAATTTTTTATATTTTTAGTAGAGACGAGGTTTCACCAGGATGGTCTCAATCTCTGGACCTCGTGATCTGCCCACCTTGGCCTCCCAAAGTCCTGGGATTACAGTTGTGAGCCACGGCACCCAGCCTCTTACCTTTTAAAAGGGGTGGGGCTGGGGGGCGGCAATTCTAAATCTTTGGATCCTTCAAGGCCTGATGTAAAACCCATCTTAGAAGAAACTGTCTCATTGTTATCTGTGCGCTAATCTTTCTTGTTGGAAATTTCTGAAGAAATTTTATTAACTTGATAAATACATTTATTTTAATAAATATTATTTTAATGAACTTCCTCTTAGAACCAGATCTTGTCTAATCAGTCAACCACATTGTTGATGTTTCCTCTGAAATACAGACAGAGCTGAAAGAGTGATAACAGAGAACGCCATGTTAATTCAGACAAATGTGCCCTTACACCGAACCAAGCTGTATCTGACAGAAGCACCAGTGGATGTTTTGGGAATGGGTTGCTCTCATTACACCAACTTCAATGTTTAGGAAAACAGTCTAAAAGATCCTCATATTTTCTTTCTTTCTTTTTTTTTTTTTTTTTTTTTT
>NW_016813373.1:1979543-1983090 GCF_001698545.2 Rhinopithecus bieti | reverse complement strand
TGGTCTTGATCTCCTGACCTTGTGATCCGCCCATCTCGGCCTCCCAAAGTGCTGGGATTACAGGCTTGAGCCACCGCGCCCGGCCAAGATCCTCGTATTTTCTAATTCGCATGCTATGGAATTATCATCCACAAATTTAACCAACTCTTTTAAATATTTTAAAAATATATTTTCTAGGTGTTGTTGGTCTGATAAATAAAATCAACTTATATTATTAATACAAGGACCTCACAATTGTTACTGGTTCTAGTGCTTTAGGATTTGCTAATCCTTTTTTCCAATCTCTTAAGGTTTTGTAAACTTCATCTATGTGTTTCTTTGCCTTTCTGACTGAAAAATCCTACTTTTAGACTCTTCTAGTAGCCTGCCCTGGTGACGATTTTGGTCACTTTGGAAGTTTCTAAGCTTTCCCATGTGTCTTGATAAAGATCAGATTGTAAAAATTTCTTACATTTGAATACACTACAGCTTGTATACTGGGACATAACTCTTTCTGATGGGGCTGGAGTGGTTCCAGACAGGTCACCGAGTATGATTAAGCCCAGTGCTGGCACCTGGCACAGGACAGTTCAGAGGGTGGGATTGGCAGAGCGCTGAAATTCAACACAGAGTTTCCCTTGCCATGCCATGCACCCTGGCACAGGCCTGCATGCATCTAGAGGAAGGAAAACTTTTCTCTAATTGCTCTGTTTAGAGAGGCTCTCTTAATTTAATTTTTTATTTTTGTGGGTCCATACTAGGTATATATATTTATGAGGTATATGAGACACCTTGATATAGGTATGCAATGAGTAATAATCATGTCGTGGAAAATGAGGTATCCATCCCCTTAAGCATTTATCCTTTGGGTTACAAACAATTCAGTTACTCTTTTAGTTATTTTTATTTTTCTAAATTTATTGTTATTCCTTTTTCAGACAGAGTCTCGCTCTGTCACCAGGCTGGAGTGCAGTGGTATGATCTCAGCTCACTGCAACTTCTGCCTCCTGGGTTCAAGTGATTCTCCTGCCTCAGCCTCCCAAGTAGCTGGGACTACAGGCATGTGTCATCATGCCAGGCTAATTTTTTGTATTTTTAGTAGAGATGGGGTTTCACCATGTTGGCCAGGATGGTCTCGATCTCTTGACCTCATGATTCGCCTGCCTCACCCTCCCAAAGTCCTGGAATTACAGGCATGAGGCACCACGCCCTGCCACAGGTTTGTTTTTTTTTGTTTGTTTGTTTGTTTTTTTTGTACTCATTAGACATCCCCGCTTTTCCTCCACCTCCTGCTACCCTTCCCAGCCTCTGGTAACCAGTCTTCCACTCCCTATCTCCATGAGTTTAATTGTTTTGATTTTTAGCTCCCACAAATAAGTGAGAATGTGCAAAGTTTGCCTTTGTGTGCCTGGCTTACTTCATTTAACATATGACCTTCAGTTTCATCCATGTTGTTGTAGATGACAGGATCTCATTCATCATTTTTTATGGCTGAATAGTCCTCCATTGTGTATATGTGTCACATTTTCTTCATCCATTCATCTGTTGGTGAACCTTAGGTTGCTTCCAAATCTTAGCTCTTGTGAACAGTGCTGCAAAAAACATGGGAGTGCAGATATTTCTTTGATACACTGATTCCCTTTATTTCGGGGTATATATCTCGCAGTGGGATTGCTGGGTCATACGGTAGCTCTGTTTTTAGTTTTTTGAGGAACCCAGAGAAGCACCTTTTTGCTAGCTTTCTGCCTGGAGGCATCACATTTTCTAATTTGCACTAAAGTGTCTGCTAAGCTTGCCATGGCCCTCCTCCTCAGTCATCAACAGCAAATGAAAACCAAAGGATCAGTCTACATGACTTCTTGGTAAGAAGCTGATAATTCAGATCCCATCATTTAATAATTCTAATTTGGATTGTTTTCAATATAATAATACCACTTTTCATTGAATTTCATATTTCACCTTTCTGCTTACTCCAGTTCTTATGAGCTTTTCTAAAAGGTTCCTTTTTCTCTGCACTGATTTCATATTCAGCATCAACTTCAGTGAAATACCATCTGGAAGATTAAACCATGTATTATGTGTTCCAGGTAATTTGCAATCATTGTAGAAAACATTGCTTACTATACCAATCTTTGGGGGATATTTCTTCCAGCACATTTTCCTCCATCCAAAAAAAACTGCGCTTTCTCTCTAAGCAGTTCTGTATGTATAGCAAAATATTATCTCTAGTTCTGGGGTACCTAAATTTTTAAATAATTTCTGGTGTGGAATCTTACTAACTTTTTTGAATGTCTAAACAAATGACTATTGTTCTATCTTATCTTTAAATTTATTTATGCTCCCGAAGAGCCATTCTAGTGTGATCCTGTCTCCAGAAAACCATGCTTCCTTTTCCAGAGTAAATTGCTTGCCTAACTTTTTGAGAGATTCTATCAGCCTAACTCCCTATCTGTATAGGGGAGTTAGACAGAATCTCAGGCAGCTCTATCTAGTGAAAATTTCTGCAATGATGCAAATGTTCTATATTTTTGCTCCCTAGTAGGGTAGCCACCAGCCACATGTGTAATGTGAGTCAGGAGCTGAATTTTTAATTAATTAAATTTTAACTTTAATAGCCACTTGTGGCCAGTGACTAGTGTATTGGTCAGTACAGGTACAAGGCCTTCTCTGGAACCCCTTTCATAAATGGACATCACACTAAGTCCCTCCTTCACAGTGATTGCTTGTAACAAAATGCTGCTTCTTGTTGTCAGCAGTACCGTAGTTTCTCCCCCAAGTTCTTGTGAAATTATCTTACGTGTTACATAAAATTTTATGACCCTGAATTTTCATTAGCATATATTACAGGGTTTTTTTGTTTTTTTGTTTTTTAAATAGGGTCTCGCTCTGTCATCCAGGCTGGAGTGCAGTGGCATGATCACAGCTCCCTGTAGTCTCAGCCTTCTGGTTTTAGGTGATTCTCCCACCTCAGCCTCCCAGACAGCTGGAACTACAGGTGTGCACCACCACACCCAACTAATTTTTGTATATTTTTGTAGAGATGAGGTTTCACTATGTTGCCCAGGGTAGTCTCAAACTTCAGAGCTCAAGTGATGTGCCCATCTCGGCCTCCCAAAAGTGCTGGGAATACAGGTGTGAGCCACTGGGCTCAACCAAATATCACTTTTACATTAATAAACCCCTGTAAACTAGATGCCTAGAACTTGGGAGTAAGTCCTTTGCTCTTTTAGTTTTACCTTCTTGAGACTGACATTTGAAAAGTTGTGCATATTTTTCTTTCCACAATTGTAGGGCATTCATACTTGCCTAGGAAAGTCGCTATATTTGAAGGGTATCCTGTGAAAATGAAAAGGTTAAAGTTTGCAAAATATGTACCAGAAAATGTGTTTAAATGTGCTTTCTAGTACATTCTTGAAAACTTAGGTAGTATAATCATCTACAAATGGAATTTACCTACAAAAACAATCATCACAATCACAGGTTTCAAAAGCATATAATCTTTTTTTTTTTTTGAGACGGAGTCTCGCTCTGTCGCCCGGGCTGGAGTGCAGTGGCCGGTTCTCAGCTC
>NW_016813373.1:1972275-1979132 GCF_001698545.2 Rhinopithecus bieti | reverse complement strand
TGTATTTTTTAGTAGAGACGGGGTTTCACCGTGTTAGCCAGGATGGTCTCGATCTCCTGACCTCGTGATCCGCCCGTCTCGGCCTCCCAAAGTCCTGGGATTACAGGCTTGAGCCACCGCGCCCGGCCAATTATATAATCTTTTTAAAGAAAATAATATGATACAGGAAAGAGAAAAAAAGTGGTTGTAACCTGTCTCTTTTTGGTCACTGTAGGCTAAATTCTTTATATTAAATTCTTTATATTAAAGTCTGACAAATTTATTTTATTGAGATAATTTTGATAGAGAATCTTTTTTTTGTTTGTTTTTGAGATGGAATTTCGCTCTTGTCACCCAGGCTGGAGTGCAATGGCGTGATCTAGGCTCACTGCAACCTCTGGCTCTTGGGTTCAGGCAGAGAATATTTTGTCTCAGTAAAATATTTTGCTGTGCTCATTCTTTTATTTCCTTCTTCAGTGAATTTCTTGGATTATCTGCTATGAGTCAGCATTGTGGTAGACACTTGGTAAGTAATACAGTGCCACCCTACATAATATATGGAAAAGGATGATAAATCCTAGGCAAGAAGGTTGGAACCAAAGGAAAAAATAAGATTATGAGGTACAGTTTCAAGGCTTTTCCTAATATAGTAAGTTTCATTGCAAGAGAACAATGAATTAACCACTTCAATCTTTCTTTCTTTTTTCTTTTCTTGAGACAGGGTCTCATTCTATCAGCTAAGCTGGAGTGCAGTGGCATGATCTCTGTTTACTCCCACCTCGGTATCCCAGGCAACTGGCATTACAGGTGCACGCCATGAAGCCTAGCTAATTTTTTAATTTTTGTAGAGATGGGGTTTCACCGTGTTGCGCAGGCTGGTCTCAAACTCCTGTGCTCAAGCAATCCACATGCCTTGGCCTCCCCAAGTGCTGGGATTACAGGCATGAGCCATTGCGCCCAGCACCACTTTGATCTTTCTAATAAATGACTACTCAACTGTTAAGACTGTAAATCTGCTTGATGAATAGTAAGGGATCTTAAATATTACTGTCTTTGGTATGCTGGGGACATTTGGGCTCGTCAGAGAGTGTGTAGGCTGGGGACTCTTCTAATGGTACCCATTTTCTCATCTTCCTCAGAATAAAACCCAAAGTCATTCTGTGTCCTGTCAGGTCATATGTGATATGCCCTGCCCTACCTTTCCAACTCATCCTCTGCAGTTCTCTCCCCTCATCCTATCTATTCCAGCCACTCTGGTCCCTCTGCTGTTTTCCAGACAAGGAAGCAAACTCCACCTCCAAGCTCATCCCCACCTGAGGGTGCCTACAATCACATGCCACCTCCCGCTCCTGCTTAGTTAGCCTTTATTCCTTTCCTTTGCTTTATGTTTTTTTCTTATTACTTATCACCTCCCAACATAAGATTCATTATTTATTATTTGTCTCCCCCTATAGAATATAAGTTTCATGATAGCAGGGACTTTGCATTATGGCAAGGCATGGAACAGTACCTGCCTCTTAGTAGGCCCTCAGTAATATCTTTTTTTTTTTTTTTTTTTTTTTTTTTTTTTTGAGACGGAGTCTTGCTGTGTTGCCCAGGCTGGAGTGCAGTGGCCCGATCTCAGCTCACTGCAAGCTCCGCCCCCCGGGTTTACGCCATTCTCCTGCCTCAGCCTCCCAAGTAGCTGGGACTACAGGCGCCCGCCACCTCGCCCAGCTAGTTTTTTGTATTTTTTAGTAGAGACGGGGTTTCACCATATTAGCGAGGATGGTCTCGATCTCCTGACCTTGTGATCTGCCCGTCTCGGCCTCCCAAAGTGCTGGGATTACAGGCTTGAGCCACCGCGCCCGGCTGAGTAATATCTTTTTGAATGAATAAATGATACATGCTTTGTACTTATTTTATAAGGTTGAATTACTCACCTTTCTATATCTAAGTTTAAACATTAGTATGAAGAGAGAAGTTATACCTTATTAAATTACCCCTTAGGAGTGTTAGGAAAGGCCAGGTGCAGTGGCTCACACCTGTAATCCCAGTACTTTGGGAGGCCGAGGTGGGCAGATCACCTGAGGTCAGTAGTTTGAGACCAGCCTGGCCAACATGGTGAAACCCTGTCTCTACTAAAAGTACAAAAATTAGCTGGGTGTGGTGGCACACACCTGTAATTCCAGCTACTTGGGAGGCTGAGGCAGGAGAATAGCTTGAACCCAGGGGGCGGAGGTCGCAGTGAGCCGAGATCACACCACTTCACTCCAGCCTAGGCAAAAGAGTGAGAATCCACGTTAAAAAAAGAAAAAGAAGAAGAAGAAGAAGAAGAAAAAGAATGTTAGGAAGATAATTAATGTTATTCATATTCAGATTTGACCTGCTGGAAGACAAACCATTCTAAAACTCAATTTTTTATTTTATTGAAAGAATGCCAAACCATACATTCATACAACTAAAATTAATATAAAAGAACGGCATACAACTATAATAGAAACTTTGTAAGAACCAGTAAACGTCAAAATGAGATAATGCTGCCGGGCACGGTGGTTCAGCCTGTAATTCTAGTACTTTGGGAGGACTAAGCAGGTGGAACACCCGAGGTCAGGAGTTTGAGATCTGCCTGGCCAACATGGTGAAACCCTGTTTCTACTAAAAATACAAAAATTAGCTGGCATGGTGCACATGCCTGTGGTTCCAGCTACTCAGGAGGCTGAGGCAGGAGAATCTCTCGAACTCAGAAGATGGAAGTTGCAGTGAGCCAAGATCGTGCCACTACACTCCAGCCTGAATGACAGAGCAAGACTCCATCTCCAAAAAAAAAAATAGATAATGCTTATGCTGATGTTTATAAATCATTCCTTATGTTTACAGTGTGAAGATTAAGAAGGGAAGAGACTTGCACATAGACCAAGGGTGTTAATGGAAGGCAGAGAGAAAGCTCAAATCTTCAATGCCTCTTTGCATTCAAGTTCTTGATCTCATCTCAGGAAAAGTGTCCACCCACCCAGGCATTCCGCAGTACCATAAATTAAGAGTCATTTAATCAAAACTTCTGTTACACTTTAAATGTTTCTCCCTTCCAAAACTCATGTTGAAATTTAATTGCCGTTGTAATGGTATTAAGAGGTATGAATAATAAGAGGTGATTAGGTATTAAACCATCCATAGGGTCAGTTTAATTCCCTTTTTAAAAGGGCTTTTAGGAGTGCGTTCTCTTTCTTGGCTCTTTTGCTCTTCTACCATTTGAGGAAAGGTGTTCCTCCCTTCTGGGGGATGCAGCATTTAAGACGCCATCTTGGAAGTGGTGACCCAGACCTTATCAGGCACCAAACCTGCCAGCACCTTGACCTTGAACTTCCCAGCCTCCAGAACTGTGAGAAATAAATTTCTGTTGTTTATAAATTACCCCATTTCAGGTATTCTGTTATAACTGCACAAAACAAACTAAGATACCTTCCCTGTCCCCTGGGAGACCCACATTCACCAATTTAGGCAGTTAAAAAGAGTCAGAGTTGTCTTTAATTCCCTGTTTTTCACATTCATTTTTTGTGATGGGAAGGAAATTTTATGGCAGCAGGTGTAACTAACTCACTTCAGTGTTCGCAAACTTTGAAAGCCATAAACTTATTTTTAAACTTTCCATCAGTTGGGATACATTTATCTGCAAGTAACAGAAATCTCAACTGAAAATGTTATTTATAGCCGGGTGCGGTGGCTCATGCCTGTAATCCCAGCACTTTGGGAGGCCGAGGCGGGTGGATCACAAGGTCAGGAGATCGAGATCATCCTGACTAGCATGGTGAAACCCCAACTCTACTAAAAATACAAGAAATTAGCCGGGCGTGGTGGTGGGCGCCTGTAGTCCCAGCTACTTGGGTGCCTATAGTCCCAGCTACTTGGGAGGCTGAGGCAGAAGAATGACATGAACCTGGGAGGCGGAGCTTGCAGTAAGCCGAGATTGTGCCACTGCACACCAGCTTGGGCAACAGAGTGAGACCCGTCTCGGGAAAAAAAGTGGCATTTATAATAAGCAGATTTATAGGCTTACATACAGAAAATTCTGAGGATGAGTGGAAGATAGAGTTAAATTACCCTGTAGTTCAATAATATCATCAAGAATACAAGTTCTATCTTTCTTTTCCATCGTCCACTTCATCTGAAGGCTTATTCCCCTCATAGTTGTAGATTGGGTGCCAGTAGCAATCAAGGTTGGATGCTTCCTTATTTTTGTAAACAGAAGAGATCCGACCCTTCTCCCTCAAACTCCAAACAAAAATCTTTCCTGACTGAGCCTATCATATGCCATCTCTGAACCTGTAATTATCACCAGGAAAATGCTTCATGCTGATTGGTTTAAGCCTGGGTATCCTAATCACCGGCAAAAGGGATGGGACACTTACGATTGGCTTAGGCCAGAGGTCAGAAAACTATAGATACAGGCCAAATCCTGCTTGCCAGATGTTTGGAGGAAGTTTTATTAAAACACAGTCTTCCTCTACATATTGTCTATGGGTACTTTTACTACAACAGCAGAATTCAATAGCTCCAACAAAGACCACGAAGCCCCAAAACCCTCTACTATTTGCTATCTGGCCCTTTACAGAAAAAGTTTGCCCAGCCCTGGTTTACTTTAACATGGGTCTACTTTGGACCTGTGTTTAATCCCTCAAACTATGATACTCCTACACAGAGAGGGAAAGTTTAGACTCAGTGTGGATCTCCTCCCATGTCAACCTAGGGCTATTTTTTCTTTTGTTCTTTCCAAAGCAAAACTGGAAAAGAACTGAGCACACAAACTTCAGAACAAAAGCCTTTACTTTTGTAAGTCCATTGACTGATCTGCATTTCTCTCTTCTACAGTGATGAGTATCTGTTCCTGACATTGATCTGTGTTCCAGCCTTGGCTGTATGTTGTTTCGTTGGATTGACTTGAAGTTATTTGTTAATTCCATGGAACTGGACTACCCAAACCATCTGCCAGATCTTCAACCCACCAACAGTGTTAGATGGAATTCCCCAGAGTCCTGCTGCGTCATAGAAGAAACATTATCCCTAAAACCAGGGCACTGCTTTGCAATGCCTGTCAGTCAGTCACAGGCAGAATGGCTCCTCTCCCCGTTCACATCAATGATTTTCTTTTCTTTTTTTTTTTTTGAGATGGAGTCCTGCTCTGTCGGCCCGGGCTGGAGAGCAATGGCATGATCTTGCCTCACCGCAACCTCCACCTCCCAGGTTCAAGTAATTCTCTAGCCTTAGCCTCCCAAGTAGCTGGGATTACAGGCATGCACCACTATGCCCCACTAATTTTTGTGTTTTTAGCAGAGACGGGGTTTTGCCATGTTGGCCAGGCTGGTCTCTGATGCCTGACCTCAGGTGATCCGCCTGCCTTGGCCTCAAAGTGCTGGGATTACAGGTGTGAGCCACCGCACCCAGCCTCACATCAGTGATTTTCCAGGTAAGTGATTTCCTGTCCAAACAGCAATCTGGACTCTCTTTTAATAATAGCTTTTCTCGTTTGCTTTTATTATGACAAGAGCAATGGATGTCCATTGTGGAAACATTAGCAACACAGATAACCATAAAAAAAAAAATTGTCACCATCCCACACTCCTAGGGAACTTTAAAAACAAACAGTGTGTTCCGGAAGTGAAGTCTTCCCTCCAAGTGGTCTGAACTAGCTTTGACTTTTCCAGCAGGAAGTCATCATGGAAGATTTCATTTTTTAACCCCCATATTTATGAAGTTACTGAATGGGCCTATCCTTTGACTAGCCTTTCCGAGAGTCTTTATTAAATTGTGAACGTTCTGACTGTTTAAAAAAATTTATGGAAAAGGGCAGGATTTGAGAAGTTGCTATTTTGAATAACTTATTGTTATGTACATCTTTTAGAGTCTTATGTACATCTCTTTCAAACATGAAAGAGAACCTATTTCTCTTCATTTGGACTAGTACATCCAATTCCACCTCATTTTGTAAATAAAAGGAAGCCAACTTTTCTGAAATGTAGGGTTGGGAAAGTATGCTCAGCTTCACACTTAGGCACACCTGTGGGTTTACTAATGCTCACTATCAAAACCACTTGAAAATGCCCCAATGCTGGTTTGTTTCGAAGACACCAAACAGGAACAATATTAGTTTTAGGGCTAGAATTGACGATAGGATGGGATTCAGTATCATCCAGGTCCTGCGGTGATCTGAGTGTAGGATGTGGGCCAACGCTGTAATTTTAACCAGGCATTATTCACAGAGTGGTACTTTTCCCCTGCTCCAAGCACTCACCTCCACATCTATTATTTCATGATGGAGTCTACACAGTACATCTGACACCATGGGTTGTAGTAAACTTGACTATTCTTATCCTAAGGATAATCCTGCTTAAAGAAAGTATGAGCCTGTGAATACCTGGAAGAGAAGTGAATGAGGGAGGGAAGTAGACCAATGACAAAGGTTAAAAGCTCACTGGCTCTGGGGCCCAGGCTGTCTGAGTTTGAATCCCAGTTCCATCCTTACAGGCAAGGGATCTTGGGCAAGGTCCTTAACTTCTCTAGGTCTCATTTTCTTCATGGATACAGTAATGCTAATAGAACCCTCCTATTTCATAGTGTTGGCTGCTGTGAAGGAGAAAGGCAATACATGGGCTACAAACTTAGCCCAATATGCTATGTAAGTATTAGCCCTATCATTAGGGGAGCAGGGTGGGGAAAGGGGGAAGCACATCCAGAATGGGGAAGCTGGGAGCTCTGAAACACACTTCTCTTCACAACATCATCTGCTGTATAATCCATATTTACAGGGTTCCAACTACCCCGAACTGCACAATTCGTCTTTAGACTTTCTGCATCAGACCGACTCTGTGAAAGCAGGGGTGGCAGGGTCGGTGGGGTGGGTG
>NW_016813373.1:1958831-1971948 GCF_001698545.2 Rhinopithecus bieti | reverse complement strand
GGGTGGAGTGTTATCTTTCAGCCAAGTAATTTTTTCCTTAAACAGATTTTTTTTTGCATGGCTATACATTTACAGAAGATTGAGAATATAATGGAATTCCCATACATGGCACATTCAGTTTCCCCTATTACTAGGGGAATTACTAGCATCCCACATTAGGAAGGGACATTGGTTACCATTAACAACCAACACTGGCACATTACTTTTATTATGTTCATAATCTCTTCATGTTTTCTTCAGTTTTTACCCAGTGTCCTTCTCCTGTTCCAGGGTTCCATCCAGGATATCACGTCACACTTGGCTGTCACCTTCGACTCCTCGTGGCTGTGACAGCTTCTCAGACTCTCCGTGTTTTTGACTGCCTTGATAGTTTGAAGGAGTAATAGGGAGGTGTTTTGTAGAACATCCTCCAACTGGGGTTTGTCTGATGTTTTTCTCATGATTATGATAGAATGGGGTTACTGGCTTTGGCGAGGAAGACCACAGAGGCAAGTGCCATTTTCATTTAATTGTGTCAAGCGTACACGCTGTCCGCATGACTGCTCACTGTTGGGGTTACTCTGGAGCCCCTGGGTGAAGTAGAGTTTGTCGTGCTGCCCACAGTAACATCACTCTCCCCGCCCTTTTCCATACTGTGTTCTGAGAGGAAGTTGCTATGTGGCTGCCCACACTTAAGGAGTGGGAGTTATCCTGCACCTCTTTGAGGGCAGAATATCTACATAAATCATTTGCAGTTCCTCTGTACGGGAGATTTGTCTTTTCTCCTCAAGTAATTTTTCCCATCTAGTCTTTGCTTGAATGAATTATTTTATTTTCACTCAACACCAACTAAAAAATAGTCTAAAGCCAATTCCCCCAAATTGATGGAATTTTCTGTAATTATTAGTATTTGGAGTGTTCATAAGCCTGGGCATGGGGAAAATGCGACAAAAACAAGGTTTCTAAAACCTGACTTAATCTTCTAGTTGAGTGTCACAGTGGGCAGATCCGGAATTAGTAATTCCTTGCTAACCCGATACGGAAAGGCCCGAAAATGAATAAGGACTTAAAAATAAAATGAGTGGGATGGTCAAAACCAATATAAATGAATTGCTGTGAGCCAAATGGAAAAGCATCCTTTGGCAAGTTTCAACTGGTTACCTCTGCATGCCCTGAGAATGTGCTTTCGGTGTTCCAGGCCACTGGGCGCCCTTTGTAGGCATGCATCCTGCCCCTCCTCCAAAAGGAGGCAATCTCCTAAAACATGCCTCTCGTAAGGCACACATGTTCAGTTTGTCTCAGCATCAACATGCTCTTAAAATCACACACATGCACACACCCTTTTATTATTATTATTATTGTTATTATTATTATTATTAGAATAAAAGCCATGACTTACTTAGAATAATTTGCTGGGTAACCAAAATCCACTTGAACTTTTCTTGGAGAGACTCCTTCCTTGTAAAACTAAAAAGTATATGCTTTGGGGTTGCTCATTTGAAAGAAAATGGGAGAAGATTATTGTTGGATCAGCCTGTAAAGTTTCTACATCTGTTTGGTCAGATCAAACATTAGCCACCATTATCTTCACTCTATCAGTGTATTTTTTTTCTCTGAAGGCAATTCAAAATTTGCTCCCAAAGCATGAACTTACAGACATAGGCTAGTGTTGTGCATTTCTCCAAAGTTTGTCTCCAGACAGAAAGACCTCTAATGTGCCAGCAGGTTCCTTGCGCCCGCCCTCACCTTGGGTCGGGCACAGCTCAGTTGCAGCATTCCGTGGCTCTGACACATCTCCTTGGAAACCCACCCATTGCCTGGTATATAGCAACCTGCATTCCCCAGTGGTAGAGGCCTTGATTCCTGTCTTATCCTGTTCTTCTGTGCTTTCACACACATCTGAGGACAGGCCTTCATTTTGATCTATTATCTCAGGCCATTAAAATGAGCAGAAGGAAAAAAAGCCCTTAAACAGTTCCAGTGTAATTGTGGTGAAGATTCTTAAAAAGAATTATTATGGCCATGTCAGAGCCTCCTCAATTTCCCCATTTCCTGTAAATGCAGCAAATGGAGAACTGCCCTGATTACACAGAAAGTTCAGGGAAGATGTTGGGGTTGCAAGTGGTTTCTGGCCAACTAAACCCCTGCTAACAGTATTTTTCTGAAGTATGACACTTCATTTCCAGATTAGGCACACTCACACCTTCATTTAACAAAATAGGTGTCCTCACTGTGTCACCCACTATGTAAAGCGTAATTATTATCATCTTTCTGGAAGATTTTGGATCTTGTTCATTCTTAACCATTATTTTTATTTAGCACTATAGTTAATACAGACAGTATAAGTCAAAGTTTTGCTCACACTTTGCTCACTTGGAAATTTTGGAAATCTTTGTTTATTTTTTTAAATGAAATTATTGATATGAGCTTATATTCTTGAGATACTTTTCTTTTAATTAACTCAATTGCTCATTGGGGGGAGTGGGGGGTGAGATCTAGCTAATCTAAGGGCTTTGATTTATGTTTTATAGGTATTTAGTTTCCAAATTATTTGCCTGGAGAGGTACACTAAAAGAATGCCAGTTTGCAGAATGCACATGCAACCACAAAAGGAAATACAGTAATCTGATATATGGTTAGAGTAAATCAGATATCCCTATTTAAACCATTGGCTTTACAGAAATTACTCAAGTGTACTTCATCAACCCCAAGTATGTCCCCTAGTATTCATGTGGGACTCAAACCCACCCTTCTGTATTAAGGCGTCTCATCAAGTGTCCATCATGTGTCTGAGTGCAGGATGCAAAGAGCCAGGGCATCCATGAATCACAATGTGTCATTCATGGCCTATGGGCTGACAAAGTGAACAAAGATTTCATTAGGCTTTATTTGAGAAATAAAACTTCAGGACAATGTACTGAAGTGGCTTCAACTGGGACAGGATTGAAAGAGAGAAAAGTGTGATGACTTAACCAAATAAATTATCTAGTAAAACATCTACCTCAGCTACTCACTACTGTGATCACATCTAGATGATGCCATTTCAATCAGCTGTACTTCTTCCACAACCTCAGTTTCAAGCACCCCATCTCTAATCACCACTTTGATTCTTGAAGCTCAGTCTCTCGAGTGCCCAGACTTTAATAATACCTCAACCCTCTGGAGCCTATGATCCATTGAACCTGCCACCTTTGCACTTCTCCCACCTTCCTTTACCATCATAGCCCTCCTAACCCATTTTAAATTCCATGGTCAGTCATTAGAGTCCATCCTTCACACACACCCACAACTTACTGCCTCACTTTGAATTCATGTTCATTAACTTCAAGGGGTTCTTAATACTACCTGGCCATCAGATTCATTTCCCCAGTTCATTGGCTCTCCTATTCTCCTCAAAGACCGTTTCACACTTTCCCTTTGTCTTTAAACCTTCCACTCTTCCTCCCCCGTGTCACTCTGCTAATGATTTATTTCCTAAGACACACACACAAAAGAAGTACGCAGAAGAGAACTTCTACCACACACTTCTACAGCCACATCCCACAATTTGCCTAACTTCTCACCATCACATAACCATCTCAGGCCCACAGGAGGGCTCCTCCCTTGCCCTCATCAAAGACCACACTCAGGGATTCTCTACCTGCATCGTTGGTTTTTATCTTTCTTCTAGGATATTGCCCACCTGCCTACAAACATGCTATTGATTTTTCCTGTCTTAAAAAAACAAAAGAACTGCCTTGAACCCATGCTATACTTTAGCTTCTGCCCTATTTTTCTGCTCCCCTTTAGAGCAATACAAAAGAGTTGTCTATACGAGTCTCCCCAGTTTCTGTTCTCCTAGTCTGTCTTGAAACTGCTGCAATTAGGTTTCAAGAAACCTCTCCACGGCAATTAGGTTGTGGCCTCCACTATTCCAATGGCCTTCCATGTTGTAAACTCAATGGCCAATTCTCAGCCATAATCTTCTTGACTCTGACAGCATCGTTTAACATAACTGATCATTTCTTTCTCCTTAAAACACTTTCTTTTCTTGGTTTCCAGGACATTATGCTCATGAGGCTTTTCTCCATGAGGCATCTCCTTCTCAGTCGACTTTGCTGAATCCTTTTCTCTCGACCTCTTAACATAGAAGTGCCCCTTAATGTAGAAGAAGCCACCGGAAGCTCTGGCCCTGAATCTCTTTTATGTCTACTCCCACTCCTTTGATTTTCCCACCTGGTTTCAAAGCTTTAAGCATATATGCTGATGACTTTCAAATGCATGCCTTCAGCCTGCTTACACAGCTGTCCTGAACACTATGCTCATATATCTAACTGCATAATCGAAATCTCCATGTAGATCGGTAATTAATATCACCAATGTAATACATGCAGAGCTGACTGATGTTCTGTCTCCCTAGACCTCTTCTGTCTCAGTCTGCCATATCCTTGTTCAGTCCAAGAATCTTGAAGTCATTCTTGACTCTTTTCTTTCACAGCAAATCTTGCTGTCTTACTCTACCTTCAGATCATAATCAGAATTGGATCACTTCTCATCAACCTCCACTATAATCACCTTGATTCAAGCCCCCCTTGTCTTTTGCATGGATTATTGTCATTGCACCCCATCTCCTCTCCCTACTTTTGCCCTTGTCCCAGTTTGGTCTACTTTAACACAAATGCCAGAAAACTCCTATTATAGTATGACTCAGGTCATGTCATTCCTCGTTGTAGAGGCATCCAGTGGCATTTTATCTCATTCTGAGTAAAAGTCAAAGTCTTTGGAATGGCCTCAAGAGCCAACACTATGTGTCCTGCCCCACCTCCCATCCCATGGGTCTCACTGTCCTCCTTCTCACACAGCCCCAGCCACGGGACCACTTCCACTGCAGGACCTTTGCCCTTGCTGGTGCCTCTGCCTGGAATGTGCTTTCTCTAGATATCTACATGGGTCCAGTCTTCAATTAAACGCCATTTCCTTAAAGAGGCTTTCTCTATCATCTTGTATAAATTTACAAGCTCACCCTACCCCCAAACATGTTCTCTCTCCCTTCCCAGCTTTATTTTTCTTCATAGAACTTTCTCCCCTGGCTAGACGCGGTGGCTCACGCCTATAATCCCAGCACTTTAGGGGGCTGAGGTGAGTGGATTACGAGGTCAGGAGATCAAGACCATCCTGGCTAACATGGTGAAACCCTGTCTCTACTAAAAGCACAAAAATTAGCCAGGCAGAGTGGCGGGTGCCTTTAGTCCCAGCTACTCGGGAGGCTGAGGCAGGAGAATCACTTGAACCTGGGAGACGGAGGTTGCAGTTGGCTGGGATTGTGCCACTGCACTCCAGCCTGGGCGACAGAGCGAGACTCAGTCTCAAAAGAGAAAAATAAAAGAGTTTAGATCTTTCAACTCACTGAAATGGCATTGTTTTGGTTGTTGTTGCTGTTTTGTTTTGTTTTCATAAAAATAAACCTAGCACCAAGTCCTGGCTGAAAAGTCAGGGTCTATGTCCTTGCTGTTCAGTTTGGAACAGGCTCAGGTCTGAGAGCAACCCCAAAACTACCATTTCTGATATGCAATTTGATGAGGATGGAGGCGGATGGGATTATCTTTTAAGAAGTGATCTTTAAGAATTGAGCTTTGCCTCTTCCATTTTTGAGACTAAAAGGCTGAACTGAAAAGATAGTGAAGGCTCCACCTAGTCAAGCCATTCATAGTTGCCCCATGAACACATGCCTGGGGCGCTCTTTCTTCCTTTGGCAACAGTCTGATTCTGTAGCCTCTGGCCGTGTTCTGGAGGCGGGACACTCCCCCTGGGAGCCACACCCGCCTTCCTCACGCAGCGAGCACACCAAACAGGTTCGCCTGGCTAGACGGCGGCTGAGGTGTCTGCGGCAGAGGGAAGTACAGTCATGTACACGCCCGATGACAGAGCCACCGGTGGACACCTCCACATGAAGGAAGCAATTGCTCTGCTCCCCCCGCCGCCGCTTAAAATCAACAGAGTAACTGCACAAAGGTGGATTTCCTGTGCGAGGAGAGCAGGGCTCAGGGACCCCTTCCCAGCCCTGTGCTTGCTTTTGAAATCCTATGTTCTTTTTTTTTCCTTTTTTTTTTTAAAGAGAACTCCCAAATTGTACAAGCTTCAGGCCCCACAAAAACTTAGTTTGCCATGACTATACTAAATTTTGTATATTGTTTCATGTACTTACCCATTTGTGTGAAGTACTTTATAAAGTGTTGTTGTTCCCATTTACAGGAAACACAGGCAAGGTTGAGAGATTTAACCTGAGGTCACACAGCTAAATTGTCCATGAACTGTGGCCGCCACTCAGTAGGGCCTAAGGTTTAATTGAACTTGTTTTGATGTCTTTAGGTATATTTACTGGTTGTCCTGATTTCAAATGTATCTCCCACATTAAAAGACTTGGCTCGCTTTTATTTTATGCTCATGGAACCATGCAGAACAAACGTGCCAAGTCCTAGCAGTAGAGAGTAATGATGAACCCCAGGAAGCCCAGTCTGTTCCACTATCTCTCAGCCTGTTCACATCTATGAAGAGAAATTGCCATTTAAGCCTGTAATCCCAGCTGCCCAGGAGACTGAAGCAGGAGAATCACTGGAACCCAGGAGGCAGAGGCTGCAGTGAGCCAAGATCACGCCACTGCACTCCAACCTGGGTGACAGAGGGAGACTCCATCTCAAAAAAAAAAAAAAAAAAATTGCCATTTAGAAGATCTTGTGAAAAGTAGAGAAACCAATGGGAACTAAAATACTTATGTTAAGTTTTTAAAAATCAGTATCAGTTGTATCAGTCTCCACCTAGTTTTTCAGAAGGCTTTTGTCCTCCATAGATGGAACATCTTGATTAATTAACCAAGTCAATGTTTATATAATACTTAGAGTATCTCAGTATCTTAAGAAACTCAAAGAAGAGTTAACATTCATTGTTTCTAACTCTGTGATGAGCACAGACATATTCTGAACTTCTCTCTTCCTAATTCAAAGAGGTTGCAACCTGTTTCCTAGCAAGGGCAGCTGAAAGTAAAGATAATGTCTGGTTGAGTCCAACATGCAGACACATAGGATATACAAATGGTCAAAGCTAACACCAGGGGGAAAATTGTTAAGAACCAGTACACTAGTTACTAGATATATTAGGTGTGATGAATCACTTGGGTGAGGGGTTTATTAAACCCAGACTGTTCTCCATCCCTCCACCCCTACTGTCTGATTCAGTCGGTCTAGGGTGGGGTTTGACAATGCATTTGTAAGAGGTTCCCTGGCAAGACAGATATTGCTGGGCCCAGAGCCTCACTTTGAGAACCACCACTCTTGAAGATGTTTTGCAGTCCGCAATCCTGTGCAGATACAAACTTGGTCTTATTACATATTCAACCCACATAAAGCTCAGTGCAAGAGCATAATAAAGCCCTCAGTAGTTTTTGACAGACCTTCCTTAGAATTTAGTAAGACACCAGTAGACTATCATTGATATGCTTTTGATGTCAACATGGTAAGATCTTTATACTTTGGGCCCTGATTAATGACCAGGCATTTCTTTAAAGCCTCAGATAAGCGATGAGAGCTTGAAATAACCAAAAACTTGCTATGTTGTCATTGGTTTTTGTGTGTGTGTGGTTTTTTGTTGGTTTGTTTCTTTTTTGAGACCGAGTCTCACTCTGTCGCCCAGGTTGGAGTGCAGTGGCGCGATCTCTGCTCACTGCAACCTCTGCCTCCCAGGTTCAAGTGATTCTCCTGCCTCAGCCTCCCGAGTAGCTGGGGCTACAGGCGCCCGCCACCTCGCCCGGCCAATTTTTTGTATGTTTAGTAGAGATGGGGTTTCACCATGTTGGCCAGGCTGGTCTCAAACTCCTGACCTCAGGTGATCCACCTGCCTTGGCCTCCCAAAGTGCTGGGATTACAGGCGTGAGCCACTGTGCCCGGCTGTCATTGGTTTTATGAGGACAACATCACGTTACAAGAGTGGCCAACAATGATCAGCCAAAAACTAGAACATGGAAAATAAGCACAGGGAGCGTAAGAGTTCTCTCTGGGAATAGAGACCACAGGGCTGGGTCTCTAGGACATCAATACACAGAGAGGAATGGATGAGAGGAAAACCAGAAAAACTCAACTTCTTAGTGGTATATCACTGAATCTCTGTCCATGCATTTTCATATCTGGATCAATGTCCCCAAGCTCATTTTCTAGATTATATTCTCTCCAACGCAGCTAAAAATATACCCTTTCATACAAATACAATTTGCCCTTCAAAGACTTCTCATAATGAACAGTCCTGAGCATTCATTATATATACATTGATTAGATAGACATAAATATAGATATTTTCCCTGTGCATTTTAAAATTAACATGCTTATTTCTAAGTATTTCTAGTTTATGAAAATACATCTCCTCTATTTTTGTGTGTACAGTAATCTCCACTTATCCATGGGTTTGCTTTCTGTGGTTTCAGTTAACCTGCAGACAATCAGGCTCCAAAAATATCACATGGAAAATTCCAGAAGTAAATAATTCATTTTAAGTTGTGTGCGGTTCTGAGTAGCGTAAAATCTTGTGCCATCCTGCTTTGTCCTACCCAGTACATGTATCATCCCCTCGTCTAGTATACCCACAGCGTATATGCTACCCTACCCCTTTGCACGAAGTAGCCATCTCAGCAGACTGCACATATAGTATATAATAGGGTGTGGTACTATCTGTGGTTTCAGGCATCCACTGTGGGTCTTGGAACATATTCCCTGTGGATAAGGGGGTGACTACTCTACTGTTTTTTATGTTTTATTTTTTGCTGCCTTCTCTTCTTAAGTTTCATGAAACAGAAAAATGTTGCCTTTGTCACCGTGTAAAACCCATAGGTACCAGTAGGGTAAGCTACAAGAGCCATGGGTGTTCCAAAAGTATTTGTTGATAATGCATTTTTTTAAAGCAATCATCTATAGGGAGGGAAAAAGGCCATGTCCCCTAAAGCTAATTAGTCTAATGAGCTGTTTGCTTAACATTTCAGCATCATTTTTGAGAGTTTTACATCCATTTGAGAAACCTATTTTTTGTTATTTTTTGTTGCTCTTGGTCAGTGGCATTTTGAGAATCAAAGAAACCTATTTTTGCTTGTTGTAGAAATAACTGATTCCAGGACTAAGGCAGGGAAGGTAGAAGATGAGCCTGAAATGTCTTGATGTGCCAAAAGTAAAACAACACTCAAGAACGACGGGGATGTATCAGAGGATCAAGGAGCCCATCTAAAGACAATCCCAGCAAAAGGAAATAATTAGCAGAGTGAAGAGACAACCTACAGAATGGGAGGAAAACTGAAAAATATGCATCTGACAAGGGGTTAAGATCCAGAAATTACAAGGAACTCAAACAACTCAATACCAAAAAAGCAAATACAGCTGACCCTTAAACAATGCAGGAGTTAGGGGCGCCAACCCCCATGCAGTCAAAAATTTGCATTGAACTTTTGACTCCCTCCAAACTTAGCTACTAATAGCCTACTATTGACTGAAATCCTGAATGATAACATAAACAGTGAATTAACGTATTTTGTATATTACATATCCTCTATGATTACAAGAGTATGCTAGAGAAAATAAAACATTATTAAGAAAATCCTAAGGAAGAAAAAGCACATTTATAATACTGTACTGTATGTATTTATCAATACCATAAGTTTACATAATCTGTTTATAAGATGAATCATCTGAAATGGTAGCAGCTACAGCTGCAGACCTCAATCTACAGTACATGTCAAGCAATTCAACTTTCTCCTGTAACATTATGACTTTTCTTTGCTTCTTGGGAGCACTTCCAGTATCACTAGTGGCAGTTCATATGGGTCCGATGGCATTATTCAAGGTTTATGGTATTACACTAAACACGATGACAAAGATGTGGGAACTGCAAGAGATCACTTTTTTCTGTGATACACAATTTACTGAAGAGATGAACGGCTCATGTGGAGATGATTAATGTCATAGGGTGTTTTAAGCAGACACTCACAACACTTGTGCTCACAGCAAGAGCAACAGGAGGTGGCAATAAAATCATTGCAGTAGTACAGTATGTACCGCAGTAAATGTTATGCAGTTATGATTTAATGCTGCATCTTTATGTTTTTTATGTTTCTCTTGACTGTAAATGGCACCACATACAGCCTGTGTTTGTGCGTGTAAATTGTAATAAATTTTAACTTGTTTTTGTTTTTGAAACAAAAGTCTCACTGTCACCCAGGCTAGAGTGCAGTGGCGCAATCTCTGCTCACCACAACCTCCTACCTCAGGGTTCAAGCAGTTCTCCTCCGTCAGCCTCCCGAGTAGCTGGGATTGCAAGTGTCTGTCACTGCACCTAGTTAATTTTTGTAATTTTAGTACAAATGGGGTTTCACCATCTTGACCAGGCTGGTCTTGAACTCCTGACCTCGTGATCCACCTGCCGTGTTCTCCCAAAGTGCTGGGATTACAGGCATGAGCCACCATGCCCAGACAACTTTCTTTTTTTTTTTTCTTTGAGATGGAGTTTTCCCTCTTGTTGTCCAGGCTGGAGTGCAGTGGTATGATCTCGGCTCACTGCAACCCCCACCTCCTGAGTTTAAGCGATTCTCCTGCCTCAGCCTCCTGAGCAGCTGGGATTACAGGCATGCGCCACCACACCCGGCTAATTTGGTTTGTATTTTTAGTAGAGACGGGGTTTTACCATTTTGGCCAGGCTGGTCTTGAACTCCTGACCTCAGGTGATCTGCCCTCCTCGGCCTCCCAAAGAGCTGGGATTACAGATGTGAGCCACTGCACCTGACCTTAACTTTTTATAATAGATTTGTGTATATCTTATGATAGTGAATAAAATAGATTAGTATCTACATATATCTTATGCATTCATGACATACTTAACTTTTTCTTATTTTAAAAATATTTCTAGACTATGCAGTTAATCTGTGAGCTTTTTCAAACGGCCACTTATCTCCAAAGTATTTTCCAGTGTTTCCAATGCAAACCCATATTGTTCAAGGATCAGCTGTAATCCAATTTATAATGGCAAAGGACTTGAGTAGACATTTCTCAAAAGAAGACACACAAATGACCAACAAGTACATAAAACATGTACTAATCACTAATCATCCAGGAAATGCAAGCCAAAACCACAGTGAGATATCACTTCACCCCAATTAGAATGGCAATTATCAAAAGGGCAAAAACATAACAAATGATGGTGCGGATGTGGAGAAAAAAGGAATCCTTACATACTGCTGGCAGGAATGTAAATTGGTACAGCCATTATGGAAAACAGCATGGAGGTTCCTCAAAAGCTGAAAATAGAACTACCACATAATCCAGCAATCTCACTCCTGGGGCTCTACTTTAAGGAAATAAAATCAGTATGTCAAAAAAGAAAAGAAAACAAAACAAAACAAAACAAAACAAAAAAAATCAGTATGTCAAAGACAAATCTGTACTCCCATGTTTATTGCAGCACTATTCACAATAGCCAAGAAATGGAATTAACCAAAGTATCCAACAATGAATGAAATGATAAATAAAATGTGGTATACAGTATATACACAATAGAATACTATTCAGCCATAAAAATAATGAAATCTTGTCTTTTTTGGCAACATGGATGAAGCTAGAGGACACTGTGTTAAGTGAAATATGCCAGGTAAAGAAAGACAAATACAGCATGATCTCACTCATTTGTGGAATCTAAAAAAGATAATCTCACAGAAGTATAGAGTAGAATTGTGGTTACCAGAATCTGGGGAGAGGAGAGAAGAATGGCAGATGGGGAGAGATTGGTTAAGAATACAAAATTACAGTTAGATGAGAATAAGTTCTGGTGTTCTATAGCACAATAGGGTGACTCTAGTAAATGATATTATAGTGTATATTTCTAAATATCTAAATAACTAGAAAAGAGGGGACTGAATGTTCTCATCACAAAGAAATGATGAATGTTTGAGTTGATGAATATGCTGAACACCATGATTTGATCATCATACATTGTACACATGTATTGAAACTTCCCTCTGTACCCCACAAATAATGTACCATTTTTATGTGTCAATTAAAAACAAAATAAAAAGTGCTCCCACTGGTCAAATATGGGACAATTAGGAATCAAAATAAAAATCAAGAACAATATATTGTACCCCACTGAATAAAATAAAACCCCATGAATCTAAAATAATATAAATATGTAAGTAAATAAATCAAGGAGAAGTAAAAGCTCTACCTCCAGCATAATGCCAATTAATATATGTCATATAGGCCGGGCGCGGTGGCTCACGCTTGTAATCCCAGCACTTCGGGAGGCTGAGTAGGGTGGATCACGAGGTCAGGACTTCAAGACCAGGCTGGCCAAGATGGCGAAACCCCGTCTCTACTGAAAATACAAAAATTAGCCAGGTGTGGGGGCAGGTGCCTGTAATCCCAGCTACTCGGGAGGCTGAAGCAGAGAATTGCTTGAACCCGGCAGGCGGAGGTTAACTAAATCTTCATTTAGTAGCCATCATGACTGGATACCAAAACTGGTGGACAAAAATGTGGGGAGTAACAGGATATTTATATAGTCTTAGAATATCTTCTCACAAAATATGTATTTATTACAAAAGGTAACAGAGTAACTTTACAATGGAGACCTGGAAGACATGACCCTAAGCAAATCTCAAAGTTAACATTGCCGGTAATGACTTATGTGCCTCCTGGTTCAATGTATTATTAAAAAGAATTCAGCATCACTTCTGTGATCTCCCTGCCAAAAGCTTATAATCTGAATCTAATCAAGCGAAAACATCAGACAAAGCGAATCGAGGCTCATTCTTCAAAATACCCTCGTTCTAAAAAAATGTCAATGTCAGGCCGGGCGCGGTGGCTCAAGCCTGTAATCCCAGCACTTTGGGAGGCCGAGACGGGCGGATCACAAGGTCAGGAGATCGAGACCATCCTGACTAACACGGTGAAACCCCGTCTCTACTAAAAAATACAAAAAACTAGCCGGGCGAGGTGGCGGGCGCCTGTAGTCCCAGCTACTCGGGACGCAGAGGCAGGAGAATGGCGTAAACCCGGGAGGCGGAGCTTGCAGTGAGATGAGATCAGGCCCCTGCACTCCAGCCTGGGCGACAGAGCGAGACTCCTTCTCAAAAATAAAA
>NW_016813373.1:1889563-1957354 GCF_001698545.2 Rhinopithecus bieti | reverse complement strand
TTATTTTATGGTTCTATGGGTTAAAAGTCAGATGGGGGTCTCTGCACTAAAATCACAGTGTCAGCAGAGCTGCATTCTTTCTGGAGGCTCTGGGGAAGATCCATTCCCTTTCCCTTCCCAGCTCCTAGAGGCTGCCCCACATTCCTTGGCTCATGCCCCCTTCCTCCTTCAAACCAGCAATGGTTCGGAGTCCTTCTTACATTGTATCACTCTGATCTCCTTTTCTGTCTTCCTGTTTCTTTTTTCTTTTTGAGATGGAGCCTTGCTCTGTCGCCCAGACTGGCGTGCAGTGGCACGATCTTGTCTCACTGCCCTTCACCTTCCAGATTCAAGCAATTCTCCTGTCTCAGACTTCCAAGTAGCTGGGACTACAGGCACAAACCACTAGGCCTGGCTAATTTTTGTATTTTTAGTAGAGACAGGGTTTCCCCATGTTGGCCAGGCTGGTCTCGAACTTCTGACCTCAGGTGATCCACCCACCTCAGCTTCTCAAAGTGCTGAGATTACAGGCCTGAGCCACCGCGTTCGGCTTCTGTCTTCCTCTTCTTATTTAGAAGAGTCTTTTGATTACATTGGGCCCACCCAGAGAGTCCCAGATAATCTCTCTATTTTAAGGTCAGCTGATTTACAATTTAATTACATTAGTAACCTAATGCACTCACAAATTCTAGGAACTGAGAAGTGAACATCTTTGCGGTGGGCATTAGTCTGTCTACCACATATAGTAAAATCTGAATAATGGCTGTAGATTAAAAATACTGCATCGATGTTAATTTCTTGATTTTAACAATTATACTATAATTATGTAAGAATGTTCTCTGTCTTTAGGGAATACACATGGAATTATGATGGGTAAAGGGGCATCACCTCTGCAACTTAAAACAGTTTTCTCTCCCTCTCGTTTGTGAGAGCCAGAGAGAGAAACGATAAAGCAACAGGAGTTAAATATTAACACTGGGGGAATCTGGGTAAAAAAAAAAAGTGAATTTTTTTTATTACTCTTGAAATTTTTTCGCAAGTCTGAAATTATGTCTTAATACAAAATATTTAAAAACTAATCCTTCTAAGTAAATTTTCTATATCTAATAAATACTTAAACTTGTGACATATTGTGAATGTCATGTTTATTCAGATGGATATTTTAATATCTCTATCTAAAACTTTAAGAGTATTTTATTAAGTTGCTTAATGTCATTATCTGCAATTAACTATGAATATATTATATATTGGGAAGTCTTGAGCATAATATAAAAGTAAAATCGGCCGGGCGCGGTGGCTCAAGCCTGTAATTCCAGGACTTTGGGAGGCCGAGACGGGCGGATCACGATGGTTCAGGAGAGGAAGTCGAGACATCCTGGCTAACCCGGTGGAAACCCGCGTCTACTAAAAATTTACAAAAAAACTAGCCGGGCCGCGAGGGTGGCCGGCGCCTGTAGTCCCAGCTACTGGGAGGCTGAGGCAGGAGAATGGCGTGAACCCGGACGGCGGAGCTTGCAGTGAGCTGAGATCCGGCCACTGCACCCAGCCTGGGCGACAAGGAGTGAGACTGTCTCAAAAAAAAAAAAAAAAAAAAAGTAAAATCAATTATTTTGGGACTTCAAATTCCTATTGCCCCATAACTTGGGTATTGAATGTCACATATTTGTGATTCTGTTATAAAACCCATATTACTTTCAAATGGGGCCTTAGAGAAAAAGATGTTTAAAGTAGGGAAAAGAACTGTACTTTAATTAACAGTTACTGTACCACTGTTATAATGGTAAATAATACCAATAGTTATCGATGCTAACTGTTGGGAGGGCTGCGGTGAAGGGATATTGAAACTCTCTTACTACCTTTGTAAATCCTTCTGCAAAACTAAAATATTTCAAAATAAAGGGTTAACAAGTAGAAAAGAAAAAAAATAGTCTTTCATAAAAATACAACAACAATTTCCATCATTTTATTTAAAATGCTGTGACAATGGGACTTACTTAAAAGAAGAAAATTGCAAAAAACTGATTAAAGTTATTAAAGCAGCCAGGCATGGGTGTCATGCCTGTAATCCCAGGAGCTTTGGGAGGCCAAAGGCGGGCGGATCACCTTGAGGTGGAGTTCGTGACCAGCCTGACCAACGTGGAGAAATCATGTTCCTCTACTAAAAATACAAAAAAATTTAAGCCAGGCGGTGGTGGCGCATGCCTGTAATCCCGCTACTTAGGAGGCTGAGGCAGCGAGAATCACTAGAAAACCCAGGAGGCGGAGGTTTGCAAAGTGAGTTGGATTGTGCACGTTGCACTCGTAGCCTGGGCAACCAAGAGTAAACGGCCATCTCAAAAAAAAAAAAAGGTTATTAAAAAGGCAAAAAAAGTAGGGAATGGAAAATAGTACAAACAATATCCAAAGAGGGTTAAAATTTACGGTAATTTCCTTATTAAAGCAAAATATCTAGGTGAACTAGCCTTATATGTGTATTATCTTGAGTCTAAGTGAGGGAAAGGTGAAGAGAGGGAGAAACGGAAGGCAACAGGAGCAGGGGTGTGAACTTATTGTGGGTGTGTGAGGTTAGGGGTGGGTTCGTAGTGAGGCGGTTGTGAGCTGTGGTGCTGTGGTGAGGGAGAGGGTGAGGAGCTGTGTGTCTGTGTGAGCAGGAGGGGTTGTTGAGGCCATGTGGTGTGTTAGAGAGGGGTGTGTGAGGGGCAGAGGGGTGTGAGCTGTGTGGTGTGTGAGGGGGAGAAGGGTGTGAGCTGTGTGGTGTGTAAGCGGGAGAGGGGTATGAGCTGTGTGGTGTGTGAGGGGGAGAAGGGTGTGAGCTATGTGGTGTTGAGCAGGAGAGAGGTGTGAGCTGTGTGGTTTGTGAGGGGCAGAGGGGTGTGAGCTGTGTGGTGTGTGAGGAGGAGAGGGGTGTGAGCTGTGTGGTGTGTGACTGGGAGAGGGGTTTGAGCTGTGTGGTGTGTGGGGGGAGAGGGGTGTGAGCTGTGTGGTGTGTGAGCAGGAGAGGTGTGTGAGCTGTGCGGTGTGTGAGGGGGAGAGGGGTGTGAGCTGTGTGGTGTGTGCAGGAGAGGGGTGTGAGCTGTGTGGTGTGTGAGGGAGAGAGGTGTGTGAGCTGTGTGGTGTGTGAGGGGGAGAGGGTGTGAGCTGTGTGGTGTGTGAGGGAGAGACTTGTTAGCTGTGTGGTGTGTGAGTGGGAGAGGGGTGTGAACTGTGTTGTGTTTGATGGGGAGAGACGTGTGAGCTGTGTGGTGTGTGAGGGGTGTGAGCTGTGGGGTGTGTGAGGAGAGGGGTGTGAGCTGTGTGGTGTGTGAGGGGTGTGAGCTGTGTGGTGTGTGAGGAGGAGAGGGGTGTGAGCCATGTGGTGTGTGAGGGGGAGAGATGTGTGAGCTGTGTGGTGTGTGAGGAGAGGGTTGTGAGCTGCTGTGTGGTGTGTGAGGAGGAGAGGGGTGTGAGCTGTGTGGTGTGTGAGGAGAGGGTTGTGAGCTGTGTGGTGTGTGAGTAGGGGAGGGGTGTGAGCTGTGTGGTGTGTGAGCAGGGGAGGGGTGTGATCTGTGTGATGTGTGAGCAGGGGAGGGGTGTGATCTGTGTGTGTGGTGTGTGAGCAGGATAGGAGTGTGAGCTGTATGGTGTGTGTGGCCCAAGTTGCTTGAGGACAATCACGTTCCACGTAATAATTTTGCCACTAAGTGGGTCCTTAATATTGCATAAGTTGCTAATATGTTTAAATCCTGCCTCGCTCTTTCCAAAAAAGAGATTTGAGGCAGCTTATAATAAAATACAAGTATATTTCCTTCATAAAAGGAAAATGGATCCAAATCGTGAGAGAGAATAAGGCAATGTGCTAAAACAATGGTAAGGGTGGTGGAACAGCAAACCATGCTTCGAATTTCCCCCTTGGCCAAATGAAGACTCTCTTCAAATGAGGGAGAAATGAAAGAAAATAATCACGAAGGTGCCTTAAAACATCCACGCTATCTTGATAATGCCAATCCTTCCTAAGTCCTTCAGAAACTTCGAGGGCAGGCTATCTGAAACCAACGAGGCAAAACTCTCTCCGGCCAGGTTTGATCTCCTGTATCAGTCCAAGTGAGACAGCTCCGAGAGCAGACTGTCTGAGCCACGAAGGATCAGCAAGTTGTAACACAAACCTCTCTGACCACGCTGAACATATAATCATTGAAATCATAGCTGTGCATCCTAAGCCTTTATTTTGGACGCTGGCTCAGCAACCCAGAAACTTATAATCCACACTAGGACAGCACATCTCCCAGACATCTCAGATCATGGCTGATTTGTGCTTACTCTGCAGTAACCCAACACAGAGACCACGGTTAGGAGGAAAGAAATGTCTGTGGAAAAAGTGACGGGGATCAACAGAGAAGTGTAACGAAAATTAGAATAGAATATCCTAGAAGGCACTGAATATTCAGAAAGGAATTGCAATAGAAATTCTTAACATTAACAAAATTAACATGGACAAAATTTGATGGCTGCATTTAGTTACTAAATGACAAAGGATCTCTGTATTAGGGCAGATACCATGGGATGGGCCTGAAAAGCATCGGTCTGAAGTTCAAGTGATTTTTTTTGTTAGTAGCCAAGGTGAAAAGAATGATGGGAAGATGGAAGGGCTGTCTTCAAACCAGGCATGTTTCATGGAGAATCACTTGAGTTGGACTTACTCATGGGAACAATAGTGTAATAGAAGGTCACATTCTTGATCAAGGACCTGATGCTTGACTTTTTTTTATAGAAATAAACAAACTATACTGAGTTAATCATAAATAATAACTTTATGGCCAGAATTAAAAGGCTTGCTAAAGTGCACATGCAAACAGGATAAAACACCAAATTAATTGGTTGATTGAAATTTACTGGGATCATTTCCAGGAATTAGAGAAAAAAGAAATTAATGCTGGGCTGCAGGAGGAACTGTGTGGAAAACCTGCATTGGGAATGGTGGGTCTGAGGCTGGGAGCCAGGGCAATGGGCCCTGCAGACCAGATTGCATTAGCCAGTTGCTGACCACACGGCAGTGTACGTGGTGTGTGCTGTGCCATATAATGCAAGACTGTGGCTTTGCTTATCTTCCTGCAAACAAGAGGCCAATCCATACTTAGGAGGGAATGTTGAGAGAGCAGGCGCTGTTAGGCGTTGACAGAGTGCATGAACAAACTGCCGTAAGACTCCCTATCTGTGCACAGTAGGAAAAAGTAACAGGTATGGGAGCATAGGTGGAGAAAGGCTATCTTCTCACTATCACACAACCTGAGTGCCTAGTGTATGTCTCCTAGCCCCAAGGATAACATGAATAACACAGACCCCGACCTTTGGGGGTGAAAGCAAAGCGGGAGGGAAAGATTAGTGGCACCTGAACTGTAAAGATGTGTCCCGAGGGCCATTCTAGAAGACAGAGCAAAGGTGGGAGAAGTGATGGACACAAGAAGGACTGGCCAATTCCAACACAGGTGATACTTTGACCTTAGGCTTTACTGTACTGGGCAGAGCAAAGAAAGGACATTCAAGGCAGAGAGAAGTTAAGGCAAGGACATGGAGGTGTCATAACTTTTGAAATGTTGATGTTTCTAATACTTGAATTCCTAGTCAGGGCTTTTTGGCTTTTCATTGGACTTAAAGAAAAATAATTCTCTTTATGCATTTGATTTCTATTACTTAGAATTCATTCACTAATGTAGAACAAATATAGTCATTCTAGGAGACTTGATACAAATACAAGGCACTATAGTTGATCACAGTTCCCCAGTGGAGCCTTGGACAGATAACTTCCTAAAAAGCTTCGTATTTTTTACTCTACTTATTATTAATTTAAACCTGCTTAGCATGAACAGACAAAATTATCTGCCATTTACAATTCTCTTGTTTCTGTTTTCATAATCTATGTGCCTGGAGAGATCTGATCTTTCCTTGGGCCTGTCCTTCCTTACATTATGAATGTATCCACCTGCTTTCCCACTTCCTCACCTTCCTGGGTACCTGGGGTCTTCTTCAGACATTCCATTTTGAGCTAAATGGAAGTGGAGCTGATGAGTTCAGGTGTATCAAGGGGCCAGGACATTTACTTATTTATGGAGTAAACCTCTGGGGATATTCTGAATCAGATTATGCTAATAGCAACTTTCGAGAAACTGCTGTCCTGAAAATGACTGATGGAATAGGAGCAAAATTTTAAAATCTCACTCATCACTCTGACAGTAATGATAAAGGACATACAGCTGCATCTGAATTAGTCCTACAAATGAGGGGAAACGGTCCTCAATAAAGGTTAGAAACAGGGCATGTAAGAAAGCTGTAATAGTACTAGTAATTAGTGCCCTCTAAAGCTTTCTCCGAGGAAGCCTAATGAGAGGAGTTCAGGTTCTTCTTTACAGGTATCATAGTTATAACAATTCCTAAGATTGGGAAGGTGGCATGGAATCCACGGGGACCCAGGGCAATAAACAGGGCATCGAAGAGTAAAGGGAAGGCGTTTGCAGACCCAAAGCCTTCCTGCTGTCCTTGTAACTCCCAAAGGCCTCACCTGGTCTCAGGTCCCTTCAGATGGGTCCACCCTCCAGAAAGAGTGAGGTAAAATTACCCGATTCTAGTAAAATTACCTGATTCTAGCCTGTTAGTTTAGCACATTACTTTTTATTACACCATAGGTTTTTCTCATCATCTAAAGAAACTACCTTAAGCTAGACACGTGTGTATTGAGAGACGGAAAGACAACTTTTAACATACATCTGCTAATTTAGCAAGTCCAGCAAATTTAAAAATAGTTTTTTGGGTTTTTCTTTTTTTGAGACAGAGTCTTGCTTTGCTGCCTCAGTTGGAGTGCAGTGGCACAATCTCAGCTCATTGCACTCCACCTCCTGGGTTCAAGCTATTCTCCTGCCTCAGCCTCCTGAGTAGCTGAGATTACAGGTATGCACCACCATGCTCAGTTAATTTTTGTATTTTTAGTAGAGACTGGGTTTTACCATGTTGGTCAGGCTGGTCTTGAGCTCCTAACCTTAAGTGATCCACCCACCTCAGCCTCCTGAAGTGTTGGGATTACAGCTGTGAGCCACTGTGCCAGGCTGTCAGTTGTTATTGAGTATTGAGGCTACACCAGGGTTCCAGTAAACTACAGCTCATAGGTGCATGGCCTGCAAAGCCTGAAACATTTACTATCTAGCTCTTTACAGAAAAAGTTCACCAACTCCCAGACTACACTGCAGCATCCCAACTTGAGAGGCATATATATATATATATATATATACACACACACACACACACACACATACATACATATACTGTATGTATACTGAATTATCAAGAAAATAAGTCACCCAAAGAAGATATTATGTATGGCTTTTCATTCATTATACCTTTTAAAACATCTTATGTCCCCAGTACCACACTCAGGCCACACCAAATATAAAGGGTTACAAATATTCAGATTTTATTATAAATAAAATACTGTTTTTCTTAAAACATAAAAAATGCCAAGTGTTGCATTTTATTAACCACCCTGGAGAGCAAGGCTGTAGAGATTAAGGCAAACAGCTAAAGTGAAGGCACATATAAAAGGTCCACAGTTGGAATTCAAAGGAAAAAATTCTGGGAAAAACAGCAGTATAATAATCCCTGTGTCACCCAACATTCTGCAGCAGCCATCCTGTCAATTACATTACATAAACTACAGATAACTGGAGCTAGATGATAAAATAATGGCTGTGTTGCAGGAGTGTAATTAAGTTATCATCTTGTAAAGAACCTTTTATTTTAAAAATAAAATTCTGTTTAAAAAATATACCACATAGGTGGAGAAGAAAATAACAAAAAGAAAGTTAAAAGGAAACCAAACCAAACCAAACCACCCCATTGTTGCCTGAGACTTGCTGGAGTGAACTTCACCCAAACTAGCTTGGCAGTCAATCTTCAGTCCTTTTCTGCAACCTTGACCAAATGTATATGTTAGGATGTAGCCACTTAATGACATGAACTAGCCAGGAAATGATGATGTGAAAACTTGGCAAGAGCATGCCACATCTCCTGCCATTGTAAAAGAGGCCTGGGAGAAGCAGCAGAGTGAAAGCTCAGGAGTGTATCAGGTCAAAACACTTGTGGTAAACTCTGGTATATCCCAAGCAGATGGAAACAGGAAGTGGGATCATCAAGAACTAAGTTACACCACCTCTCCCAGTCTACCCATCAGTAACATTGTTCCTGATGCCCTAAAAGTGCTCAAAATGCACTCTCTTATAAAATTGACCTATTCAGCTCCAACAATGGCCAGAAAGGGCATTTCTCCCTCATTCCTGGCTAGTCCCACTATGGCGTCAAAGATCCTCTTCAGCAAACTTTCCTAATCCTACCATAGCTTGTCAACCTGGCATTCCTGCTCTGGAACATTGTAAAACCATCGTGCTGCAGGTTAGGATCATCAGGACTGCAATGGAAGAGGACCCAAGTTACCTCTTTACAGTGGCTGGGTGTGGAGGAAAGCAATGATATTAATTTTAGAGAATGGAGATGCTGCAAACACAAGGCAGAAAGCAAAGTAGTGGGAACAAGCACAATCCAAAGAATTCTAGATGGAAGGGAAGGAGGTATTCAGATACATTGTGCCAGTGAAGAGAAAAAATTGAGCAAAGTGAACACAGAGTGCCAGTCTAGAAATAGGACCAAGTATATTTACATAAATTCCTTATTCTATAATCATGATAAACAAAACACAAAACATTCACACAAAAATATAAATTTGAAATAATTAATAGCACCAGTGTGTCAGATAATAGTTTCTTTCCCCCCACCCCGCCCCTGCTACGCAAAGTACAAAGTTGCATAGTGTTAAAGGCTATATATGAATCTCAAAGGCGGGTTGGTAGGAGGAAGGGGGTGTGTGGCAGGGAATTGTCACACTGTGGTCTTAAAACCACAGAGCCGAGGATCAAAAGTTGAGAAGCCCACTAGGAAACTCCACGTAAGGGTCTTCCCTCTACACTTAAGAGGGAAGGTTTAGAGTGGATTTAAATCACAAAGTGCAGGAACTCAATAGCGTTGGCAGCTGTGTGAAATACTGAGTGCAAGTATTTGCCACCAGGATTTGGCAAACAATGTTTTTTGAGGGATTCTGGAAGATGGAAACATCAGAAGAAAACTGGAGCTAAGGGTCACATGTCTCATCTCTCTACAACAGAAGAACAAATGGATACACGGGATTCTGACAGTACAAGCTGCCATCTAAGTTTTATCCCTTTGCCAGAAAAGACTAGGACGAGGAGGCTTGTTTTTCTTCTGCTTTGTCAAGACCTTAGGGATTAACTGTTCTCTGCCAGATACTTAACACTAGTTCCAAGACTAACTAATAAAAAAGCTGTAAGAATTAGTTTGATTTTGAAAACAAAACTTTAGTGGTTATCATATCCCTATTTCTTCTGTGTAAGTTCCATTTATAAGAATATCAAAAGATGTCTTTTGGTCTATTGGTGAGTGCAAGCTGCCCATCCAGATTTAAATTATCAGCTGCCCAAAGATCTGAAAAAAGTTCATCTTCCTAGTCAATTATTAATATACTAGAAAAATCTTCAGCCATGTTCACCTGGAGATTTTTATAAATAATTGCATCCTGACCCATGGATGGCTCAGTGTCCTACACTCAAAATAGCTAAAAGCACTGATGGATGGCTACCGACATTCTAAATGACCAATACCTTTGGCACAGGATGTTTATTTCCTTTTGCTTAGAAGGAAGAGGGGCAGGAGATGCAGATGCATTTTCTTTATCCATGGACTGGATATACTGGCCATCACAATGCTACTGTTAGTAGCCAAACTTTTCCTTCATAGAAACAAGAGTACTGAGACTGAGTAGGTTCTGCTGGTATTGATGAGACAGGGGAGAGCTACTTGCTCTGCCCCGGCATACACGGGCTCACACGATGTGCTTATGCCACCGTACAGTAATGTAGGATGCCACGTCCTCACGCAAATCAGAAGGGAAAGTGTGGGTAAGGTAGCAACGTGAGTGGAAGAGAGACTTTATTAGATAAAACCCTTTGTTCCCGATTCAGGATGTTTAATTTGCTTCTCTTTAAACTTTGTGACTTTTCCTGGTTCAAAAGGACAGTGATGGACAGCAGCAGAGGAGTGGGGTCTGAAAAATGCAATCTTTGTGTCAAGGCACTCTGTGGCCTCACAACTGCCCCCCTGTCAGAGGGATGCTGCCTTCCAGCCCTAATGACGCTAGGGCTTTTCAATGGACGGGGTGTTGAAGCAGCCAGATGGTAAGGTCTTCCTGATGTCTTCCAGATTGCGAATGTCCTTCATGATCTCCTCGATATCTCGATTATAGTCCATGATGGCAGCCTCCTGCTTCTTGGCTTCATTCTCCAGGTCAGACACTTTCCTATCAAGATCGCTGACCTTCATTTCATCTTTGGCTTTGTTTAGGGTGCCTTCAATCTCGTTTAGCTTATTCAGGTCCACTGTGTCAAGCTGCCCTGGAGGTCAGAAAGTACACAGAAGAGAACAGACACATTCAGGAAGAATGATCCCTTCACAAGTACCTCCACTAGTCTCTAGGCCCAGCAGCTGCCACTCTGCACAGGCAGCCCTGCAAATGTAACTTGCAGATTGTTGATGTCACACAATGGTATAAAATATGCAAACCAAGTACAAACGCTGACCTAACCCAGCAGGGATGGGTCTGAGCATATAATTATTATCAAGCTGGGTGTTTTTTTCTGAGACAATGGTTTTTGCAGAATGTTTCCTGAATGCACAGCTACCATGTTCTAGACCTTAACCTTCACTTGTGGTTTTGAGGGTCATCTGATAACATTTAATACCTTTTCCAGGTGTATACATGTAAGCTATGTGTCATTTTAGTGCCATCAAAGATATACAAATCTCTAAGAACCCTAATCCCTCAGCTCTTAGAGATTCCGGGGAAGATGGGTTAGTTTTAGAAGGTCACTTTCTGCTTTCAGGAGTTAAGACACTATTAGGAGCCTTCCTATGGAAAATGGCCAGGAGTAAAATGCTGAAATAATTTCAGTAGGTCTTCACTTTAAGCTTAGCAAGAAAAAGAGGCTCTTTTGAAAGAAGTGAAATGTTTCCATAACAAACAAAAGCAGACACAATGGAGAGCATTTCATGCACACTTGATTAAAGTCTCACAAAACCATTTTTCATCAGTGATTCTCAGATGTTAAATAATTTGCCCAAGTTTGCACAGCTTATAGGCAACAAAGCAAATATACTAACCCGAGTCAGATTAATGTTAAAAGTCTACCTGTTCCACAAAAAGCTTTCTCTTCTAGCTTATTTTCATTTGATATCCGTCTGTTGGCACATAACTTATTCTTGACATTTGAGACCAATAAAAAATACCCCCGTAGCCCCCCACCAAAACAAAATGCACCAGGCATTAAATGCTAGCAAATTAAAATATAATGCCTTGCTACGAAGAGTCCTGGCTAGAGTGCTGACACTTTATAATGGAGTCCGGTGACAAAAGTGCATCTGTCCCAAAATGAAGCCTGCTCCCTATCACCCTACCAAACGGGATTAAAAGAAGATTTCCTTGAAAAATCAAGGTTTTTTTCTCTTTTGGCATGAAAGCTTTCCCCTCATCAGACTGTCCTTACTTAACAAATGAAGAGAATTCCAGGCAGTAAAGTCATGACCAGTTTTAAGTGTTCTTTTTCATTTTTTAAATTGAGACAGGGTTTCGCTCTGTTGTCCAGGGTGGAGTGCGACAGCTCACTATCATCTCAAACTCAGGTGACTCACCTGCTTCAGTCTCCTGAGTATCTAGGACTACAGGCGCATAGCACCACACCCAGCTAATTTTTAAAATATTTTGAAGAGACGAGGTGAGATCTCCACCGCTATGTTGCCTAGGCTGGCCTCAAACTCCTGGCCTCAAGCTATCCTCCTTCCATGGCTTCTTAAAGTACTGGGATTACCAGTGTGAGCCATCACACCCAGCCTGTGTTCTTTTATTCTACTATTGAAATTCTTTACTTTAAATCCCTTAAAGATACTGCCAGCAAGATGAGTTAAGAAAAATCACTCTTTAGTTATACAATGATACTGGACCATAAATGCCACCCTAGCTCACAATATATCTTCAAAATACAAAAAGAAACTGCTCAGACCACGATGTTCTATTTAGGGCAAGGTCCACAGAAGACACCTAGTAAGTGCTTGTCACATTAACACGGCCTGAAGTCATGATTCAGGTCACACTGTAAAGCTGACAAATCATCAGTATGGTAAAGAAGCAAGCTGCTCTTAAAGACCCTACTGTGCAAGACAAACACTGATTTTATAAGGCTTTCAAAAATAAGCAAGAGCAAAAGGAAATATTAATAATTAATGACTTAAAAGGGATTCATGTAAACCTATATCATCTGCTTTTGAGTCAACTGTACTGTATCAGATCCCAAGAACAGTACAAAAGATTCAGAGACTGAAAAAAATGACTCTATAGCTACGTACCCAGCTGTTCCAAGAGGTCATTAATAATGCTGAGGAGGCTAGTAACAGAGTTCTTGGCTTTTCTGGCATTGATCTCGGCTTCTTGAGCAGCCTGTGAAGCCTGAGGGAAAAATGAGGCAAAAAGTCCTGATCGTATGTTTTCATCTTCTTTAAATCTTTTTTCCCAATGACTCAACAAATTTAAATTTGCGGATTTTCTTCCCTTTTCTAACTTAGGAAATTGAAATCTCTCACTGCCTTTTTTCTTTTTTTTCCCAGTGTGGCTACTGCATATCTTCATATTGAGGATGTTATTATTTCTACTTCATCAAAGTTACGAGTAGGCAGTCAGGATGCTTACACTCACTAACTCACTATATTTGTATTTCAAAAATTATCTCCTTTTCTCATGTTCTCACTCAATAATATATGGAGGTATATTCATAGTAAAACCTATTAAGCAGAAACAAGTTATTTTTTAAGGATGATTACAGGAACTACGTTTCAGAACCAAAACGTCCTTCGGGACACTCTTAGGGACTTATTAGAAATGTCCTATTCTTTGAAAATTTTCATAGTTAATCTCTTCTGTAAACTCCCCTTCCACATGCAATGACCCAGCCACAATACCCCTGACACACATACTCGTTTATTAGGGCAATATAATTTACATTTTAAAAACCAAACAAAGGTAAATACACTTGGGAAATTCCATGAAACCTGAACAAATAACTGTGCATGAGTCATAGGAAACAGCAATGGAAGAGGAAGTATCTAAGTATCAGAAAACAGATGTTCTCACAAATAAATCTAGTTGAGATTTAAGTGAGTGGCTTTGAGCCTCTTACCACATAATTGCTTTTCCTAGTTTTGGGTCAGGACAACGCAAACATTTTGGGATCAAAACAATGTGAAGATTTAAAAAAGAACAAGAAAGCAAGGCAAAAAAAAAAAAAAACGCTTCACAAATAAATGATTAATCTCTGTCCAAATGGCAGCTGTCCTTATTGAGCATCCACAAGCTTGTCTGCGAGTATAAAACGAGGGAGAAAGGACCCTGCCAGGGCCGGCCAAGAGCGATGCCCCTGCATTTAACCTGTGGTCTCCAGCCTCCTCTTTCAAAACTATGAAGCTACAAACCTTCATTCTTCTGTTAAAAAATACATTACAGACTCAAATAATACTGGCCAAATGTTGGCCTTTCAGAATTGACAGAAATACAAATGAGATAGTACATTTGAGGGTGGTTTGTTTCCTTAGAAGTTATTTACCAAAAATAATAAAAGATCTTCTTTCACCCTTTGAACTAAACCAAAATCCTTTTTTGAAGCTCCTAAAGAATATACTGTTTTCTTTCAGTATGTTTTAAATCTAATGTTTCTATAACCATATTAAAAATGAAATCCATATATGCTCAACATATGTGAGAAATATCTATTTTTTTAACTTCATATTAATTTTTTTTTTTTTTTTTTGAGATGGAGTCTTCCTCTGTGGCCCAGGCTGGAGTGCAGTAGCGTGATCTTGGCTCATCACAACCTCCACCTCCCAAGTTCAAGCAATTCTCCTGCATCAGCCTCCCGAGTAGCTGGGATTACAGGCACCCACCACCATGCCCACCATGGTTGGCCAGGCTGGTCTCGAACTCCTGACCACAGGAGATCTGCCCACCTCGGCCTCCCAAAGTGCTGGGATTACAGGAGTGAGTTACTGCGCCCAGACACCTTTATGGGAATTTTTACTTGAGCCACACCATGACAGAGAAAATAAGGATAATCCAAACCAACACCCACCTCCCACCCCCACCTGCAAAAGCATAATAAAATCAGCTGTTTGCACAGGGAGAGTTTCTTTTATCACTTCCCTAGAGTCTTCACTGAGATTAACAGGCTTTGTACTTCTTTTTTCCATCCCAAGGTGAAAATGACCCACACTGAGGGACTCTTTGTTTTTTTTGCAGCAGTGAACAAAGGCCTCTTCCTTGCCACTGAAAGTGAGCACGTAAACAAGTTCATGTATGTCATTACCATGATGGCTACACCCAACTGGAAAAAGAATATTCCTACTGTGACTCCATTAAAGTCATTTCAAAGCAAAATATAGCATAGAACAGAAAAATGGACCTTAGTTCTTCCTTGGGCCATTCACTGACAAGTCAATTTTGTTATAAATGGTACCTTGCATATACATTACCACAAAAGGTGAAAAATTAAACTAGATGTAAGTTTCACATGTTTTGGTTGGGTGGTGGACAATGCCATCTTCAAAAATCTCTTATATACAAGAAACCTGTCTTTGTCTCTAAGGAGCAAGGTGCTGGGAGAACAAGAATAGGAGGAAAATTAACTTTTTGCTGCATTCCTTTTTTATTAACATTTATGAATTACCCATTGAAAATATAAACACATACTTTTAATGTCCTAAAACGTCAAACGTGTACAACAATGTTTTACTTTTAACTGAGTAACTTTGGGACACGACAATTGTGCAACAAAAATAGCTGGCAGAAGATCCAAATTCTTTGTCTTCTATGTAAGCTACTAACCCAATTCTTGACGAGACAACGTGATAAAAAACAGAAGTCAATATAAAAAAGATCCTTCTTAACAAGTCGGGGATCTCTATTATTAAACACTGTTCACTTTCTGCCAATGAGCAAATATACCAAAACCTCTTACCATCCCTGCCATCATCATGTCCTGGTCAGCATCATCTTGTTTTCTCTTTAGCTCTTTTTCTGCTTCCTGTAGTTGCTTCAACATATTGTTCACCTCATTATCCAGATCTGTAACTTCTGCAAAAGTTCTTTCAGCTTCTGCCTTGGTGCTGGTGGCATTCTAGGCACAAAAGCAAATTGCAATTTTTTTGAAAATCTTTCCTTTTCTCAAGTATGCTCCCATTCCTTTTATAATTTGTAAAATGGCTCAAAAATATAATCCAGAAAGAATAATATATTGATTTATACTATCTCATGACTTACATTATCAAGTTGGGTTATAAATAATAGTAAAAAAAAAAATTACTACCCACATGATAACATTTTGTATTTTATCTAGCACTGTCATTTGTATCCTATTCTTTAATCCTGGAAACTTCTTTTCCATTATTGCCATTTTAGTTGGGGTCACATAGATAGTAAATAATAAACATTTAATGGCATACACTTTCTACAACATCATATTGATTAGATGCTTTCACTGAGATAAAATTTAAATTCAAAGCTAGCTTGGTTTCTTCTTGGCGGTTCATCATAATATACAAAAAGACCACAATCCTGAAATATGAGTATTTTATAAAATATAATTAATCTAAAAGCCAATTGTTCTAAGGAAACTAAGAGGTTTCTCAGATTCTTAAGTACCTAATTCTAAAATTGCTCCAATCTTTCCTTTAAACAAAACAGACTGACCTTGAAGTAAGAGAAAGCCAGACTAAAAAACATTATTCTTTAAGATGAATCCTAGCAGTGGCAGCTATGGGAAATCTCTCCTAGGAGTAGCTTACATATGGCGATATGCTTGAAAGGGGGACTTGAAAGTTGTATTGATAAGGCACACTACATATTGAAATAAATACCACCTGTCTAGGTCAAAGAAGAATGTTTATTTAGAAAAAGTCTGATTCTTTGTGGGAATGGTCTCTACAGACCTCTGAAACCAGACCTCACACTGAGACACAGTAGAAATTTTAGAGTAAAGCACTCTTTTACTGATTCCCCCTCCTCAATCAATGTGGATACCTACTCTCACGCCTAGTCAAAAGAAAAAAAAAAAAAGAGAAATATGGTTTAAGACAATTTTACTGAAGTTCAGGGAAAAAGTCTGCAAAGGCTCTGAGGGTCTGGAAAGAAACTGGAAAGTGACTAGAGAAAGATATGGGCAGAGACTCTTGGAGAAGAGGAAACGCACACCTTTTGGACAGCGCTCGCGATCCTCTCTGCCTCATGGGCCTTGTTCTTGGCCTCTGTGGCGTCCGCCGCAGCGTTGCCCAGGGCCTGCTGGGCTTCCCTGGTCTTTTCATTGGCTTCAATGATGGTCTGGTTGATGGCAGGAATCTTCCTTAGTGCCTCCTCTGCGGCTGTCTTGTTATCGTTCACACGCCTATCAAAATCTGAAACGAGTTCAAGGACACATTTGAGCTAAACTCCCAACAAGTAAAAAGGGGGCCTTTCAGGGAGTTCCAACTGAATTTTGTTTTTGAACAATGGAAGTCAGGGTAAAAAATGGAAGACAGCACGGGCTGAAGTTTTAGAAGTTACACATCTCTACAGAAAAGGTCTCCCAGGTAGTGTTACAGAAATGTTCCCCGTTTCTGGAAATAGAATTCTTACTTGAACAATGTGCTTTAAAATGCAGAGTGCTGAGCATCCCATTACCACTACCTCAACCATTATTAAAAGCTGCAATTTATTTAGTGTTTACTGTGTGTTGGGTACTGAGTTAAGAGTTTTGTATCTTTGATATAAAATAGGCTGTATTATTTGTATAAGAAAATTGAGGATTAAAGAAGTTAGATGACCTGTGGTGCAGGGTGCAGGGTTTTGAACCAAGACCCCCTGACACCAGAGCCCATACTTTGAAATACTATTTTTTTTTTTTTTTTTTTTGGAGAGACAAGGTTTCACTCTGTCACCCTGGCTGGAGTGCAGTGGCACAATCACTGCTTACTGCAGCCTTGACCTCCTGGGCTCAAGGGATCCTCCCACCTCAGCCTCCCAAGTGGCTAGGACTACGGGTGTGTGTCAGCATGCCTAACTAAAAAAAAAAAAAAAAAAATTGTAGAGATGGGGTCTCACTATATTCCCATGAGAAACTGGTCTTGAACTCCTGGCCTCCAGGGATCCTCCCTCCCAAAGTGTTGGGATTACAGGCCACCGTGCCTGGCCCATACATTCAACTAGTATCCTGTAAAGCATCCTGTAAAGCTTCTCTATTTATAGAACCTATGACTATTTTATCAGACATGAATTCACAGTGGCTCAGTGAATTGGTCACATTTCTCTTCTCTCTGGGGTGAAGAAGAAAAAAAAAACAACAAAACATCAGATGCCACTGGCAGAGAAAATGAAAGATATTCTCCATTTACCTATGTAAGTTCTCTAAATAGGCATCTTGATTATGTGAGTTTGCCTAATAAGAAAACATCTTTTTTAAAAAATAAATTCCATATGCAGGGATAAAATGACATGAGTTCTGGGATTTCTCTTTGAAATGCTTTAGCATAAAAAAAGTAGGCAGCTGGGGATGAAGTAATAAATATGGTAAAAGGCATGATTAAAAAAAAAAATCACTCTAGTGGTGGAAGCATTTGCCCCTGTTATCTCAGTCTTTTCTACCTTTCAGGTTGCTGAGAATGTCATTAGCTTCTTGTAAGGTATCACGTCCCTTCTTTGCAGCTTCTTCGGCGAGGGCCTTGGCAGCATCAGCTCGGGCTAGGAGTTGGTCTGCGGTCTGCAAACACATGGCAGATGAGAGGATGAACCCTCAAAGCAAATCCCTTCTGTCTCCTGGACAGACAAGGCTCTCCAGAGGTGCCACCCTGAGACTTGCCAGCATACAACATGTTAGGGTGCTCTCTCAGCACTACGGTCTGCTCTCTCAGCACTACGGTCTGCTGTCTGCATCAGAGAGACAAGATCACCACAGACCCACTTGGACTGTTCAAATGTTGCCTCAAGAAATGAAGCGACCTGCAAATCAAACCAACCTGCTGTTCAGTTTTTCCTTTCTCCAGAAGGTTCTTGACTTCAAGTTCCTTCCCTCTCATGTCTTCTCTGAGGTCCTCATAATCTTTCAATTTCTGGTCAATCAGACGTTCCAGATTCTCAGCTTCCATCTTTATGTTATTTGCTTCATTCTGTGAAAACCAAGTAAGATCACTACACTTTGGATAAAACATTTAAATTAATGAAAAGGTAGGCTTAGGAACTCTGTAACACCTAATACTCAATTGATATTTTTAAAAGAACTGCACAGATCAAGATTTTATGGGCTTTTTTTTTTTTAAATGAGATATATTTCGGACTCACTGAAATTCACAGCATCCACATACAGTTTGATGAGTTTTGACAAATGTATTTCTGCATAACCAACACCTCAATCAAGATACAGATTTCCATCACCCAAGAAGCTCCCTCTTCTCCCTTTCCACCTGATCTCTACTCCATCTTTCCAACACTGTGCCTGCCATTGTTTTGATTTTTATCATCATATACTAATTCTGCTTATTTTCTAATTCTAAATATACAGAATCAAACAATCTGTACATGTCTGAAGAGACTTAAAACCTTTATGACAAAAATCAAGTCAATACCTCAGATATAAGAAGTGAAACCTAGTAAATCTCAAGCTTAATGCAAAAAATACACCATTTATACAGAGCTTGGAGTGAGGATCCATGATTAGAGTACAGATATGAAATAAAATCCTTCCAATTCCAAAATATTTTACCTGCCCCACAACATCCTGCTATAGTCCTTTAATTAAACCATTCTCTCTTATTTCTCTCTAGGTCTCTACTAGACAGAGCCTGGGGGTAAATGTCTACATGTACTCTGTTTTAACCAATTCAAATGTATTATAATTTGGATTTGTACTAAAGACTTAGGAGTGATTGTTCATATCATTAGTCTTTGCTATTTAATGTTTACAATCACAGGATTCTTTACCTTGATAAGTTTTGTTTTTGTTTTTTTAAGAAATGGGGTCTCACTATGTTGACCAGGCTGGTCTTGAACTCCTGGCCTCAAGCGATCCTCCCACCCCACCTCAGCCTCCCAGGGCTGGCATTACAGGCGTGAGCCACCATATCTGGCTACTTTGGTAAGTTCTATTAGCATATGTGAAATAGACTCAACTTTACCAGCGAGTCAGTGGGAGGACAGAGGGATGTGCAGAGCAGTCGGCTCTCACATAGACTTGGGGGAGAGACAGGGTGTGGCTGTGCGTACAGGCTGCCCCCATACCTCCAGTGTCTCAGAGTCCAAAGGGCTCAGCTGAGCCACGCTGGCATAGATCTCCACAGCTTTGTCACCGGCCCTTTTGGCCTCCTCATGTACTCGGGCAGCTTGTTTTTCCAGATCCTGTGAGATGTTCTTCGCTTGTTCATACCTAAGACACAAATAATGTGATTTAATGACAACTTAGCTGCTTTTAGCATCTTAATGTTAACCAGATTAACATGATCATGTGATAATATGCCCAAAACCTCAAAGGAAATGCTACATTAAAATGCTTGCATCTTAATAACAACATTTTGCATATTTACATTTTCTCTTATCATTTCTATTTATACTGTATGGTTTGGCGGGTACGGTGGCTCACACCTGTAATCCCAGCACTTTGGGAGGCCAAGGTGGGCGGATCACCTGAGGTCAGAAGTTTGAGACCAACCTGGCCAACATGGTGAAACCCTGTCTCTACTAAAAATACAAAAATTAGCCTGGCGTGGTGGCAGGTGCCTATAATTCCAGCTACGCAGGAGGCCGAGGCAGGAGAATCACTTGAACCCGCGAGGCACAGGTTGCAGTGAGCCGAGATCACGCCACTGTACTCCAGCCTGGGGAACAAGAGTGAGACTTGGTCTCAAAAAAACAAAAAAAACCAAAAAAAAAGAAAAATTTTTCTATAATGTATGGCTTACCATATATTTTCTTATTTCAGACACCCTTTAAAGATCTGTAGTTCAATTATGTTTCCTCTACTTTATTTTTTTCTCTTCATTTGTGCAGAATTTTAAAGTATCATGGCTCATCTTGTTACTATTCTCTCTAGTTATAACAGTAATTGAATTAAACCAAATCTCTGTGGCTCCACATGCCCTTCTCTACTTACTGTGCCATTTCAAAAGCATGATTAACAAAGGAAATCTTACTGCATGAATGCATGCCCTGAATCCACCAGCATTTAATTTTTCATTGAATTAGTGCTACTTACCAGAACATCTGAAGGGGTGTAAACCACTTTTAAATTATACTCACTTCCTATTAAGCTCTTCAATCTCAAATGCTGTTTGATTTTCTCCTGCCAATGTCCTCAAAAGCAGGTTGTATGCCTCAGTTGATGTATCATTGGCTGTCTTTGCCACTCGAACAATGTCATCAGCTTCCTGTTTATGACTATACAGATAAAACAAAAAAGCCATGAAACAACCATCTGATAGGGAAATAAGTAAAATTTAGGTAATGCTTACTTTATTATTATTATTATTTTTTGAAATGGAGTCTCGCTGTGTCACTCAGGCTGGAGTGCAGTGGCGCAATCTTGGCTTATTGCAACCTCCGCCTCCCGGTTCAAGCAATTCTCCTGCCTCAGCCTCTTGAGTAGCTGGTATTACATGCATATGCCACCATGCCCAGCTAATGTGTCTTTAGTAGAAATGGGATTCGCCATGTTGGCCAGGCTGGTCTCGAACTCCTGACCTTAGGTGATCCACCTGCCTCGGCCTCCCAAAGTGCTGGGATTATAGGCATGAGCCACTGCGCCCAGACTACTTTATTATATGTACATATACTAACATGGGTAAGAATTCTACAAATATTGGAAAATCTCATTCATTTGGAATTTTGTGATCATTTCAGTGGGGGTGAATTTATGAATAGCCTTCTAAAACTGAGATGAGAATATTTTCCAAAAAAATTATTGGTATAAATTTATAAGAGAAAATGTTTATAATTCTTCAGAAAAACTATTTTTAAATTTAATTGAGTAATGTATATATAAAACTGTGTATGCCAGCAAGACATCATTTATCTAATCATAAATCCCACGCCTAATCTTTATTAACAACAATCTGCTAGTTTCACTCAGTTATTACAGTCTTAAATAAGTTAAAAATCTAAAAATGTTATGGTTTTGAGATATATAAATGTGAATTGTCTTCAAGCCATTGTATTCTCATATTCAAAGTGTGAATATTCTAATGTAAAACTAAAAGGAAGAAAAGAATATACACAGCCGATAACATCTTAGAAAAGAGAGCAAAGCTTGCAAAAGTGGGTTATGTGGAAAGTGTTTCTGGGTTATGGAATAAGACAACACACACACACACCATAACGGAAGCCACAACTTAACCATTAAACAGAGATCCAGAAGTTACCGTTCAGCAAGCTTTCGAGCCTCTTCTGCCAAAAGAGTCATGTTGTTTGGGTCCCCTGTAGATTCTGGCTGAGTGACTGACTGCACGGGAAATAAAGCACTTATTCTCAAAAGACTGAATTATTTAAATTTAATAAAGCAAGAATAAAACTAAATTTTTGTTAGAGGGCAAAAAAAAAATGCCTCTTCCTTTTTTTGAGATGGAGTTTTACTCTCGTTGCCGAGGCAGAAGTGCAATGGCACAATCTCAGTTCACCGCAACCTCTGCCTCCTGGGTTCAAGTGGTTCTCCTGCCTCAGCCTCCCGAGTAGCCGGGGTTACAGGTGCCTGCCATCATGCCAGGCTAATTCTGTACTTTTAGTAGAGATGGGGTTTCTCCATGTTGGTCAAGCTGGTCTCGAACTCTCGACCTCAGGTGATCCGCCCGCCTCGGCCTCCCAAAGTGCTGGGATTACAGGCGTGAGCCACCGCGACTGGCCCCAAGAATGCCTCTTCTTATTTTCAGAGATCTTTATTTAGTATCACCACCCTCAACTGCAGATTCTATTTTCAGTAAAGGATAAAGGAAGATTAAACTGCCTAGTACCATAGAAGGAACAAAGCTAGAGAAAAAACCCAGATGTCCCTTGGTTTTTATCCAGTTTGTAATAACTGTTTCATGCCAACTATGAGCAACGTGGCTTTCTTGCTCCATAANTTTTTTTTTTTTGAGATGGAGTTTTACTCTCGTTGCCGAGGCAGAAGTGCAATGGCACAATCTCAGTTCACCGCAACCTCTGCCTCCTGGGTTCAAGTGGTTCTCCTGCCTCAGCCTCCCGAGTAGCCGGGGTTACAGGTGCCTGCCATCATGCCAGGCTAATTCTGTACTTTTAGTAGAGATGGGGTTTCTCCATGTTGGTCAAGCTGGTCTCGAACTCTCGACCTCAGGTGATCCGCCCGCCTCGGCCTCCCAAAGTGCTGGGATTACAGGCGTGAGCCACCGCGACTGGCCCCAAGAATGCCTCTTCTTATTTTCAGAGATCTTTATTTAGTATCACCACCCTCAACTGCAGATTCTATTTTCAGTAAAGGATAAAGGAAGATTAAACTGCCTAGTACCATAGAAGGAACAAAGCTAGAGAAAAAACCCAGATGTCCCTTGGTTTTTATCCAGTTTGTAATAACTGTTTCATGCCAACTATGAGCAACGTGGCTTTCTTGCTCCATAATTAGGGACAAACAGAAAGATGCATGTAGTCAATTTAGTTGAAGAAGCACTCCACTGCCAGTAACAGACTTGCTACAAATCCCAAGGGCCTCCCCCATCCCCACCTCAGACGTTTGCAATCACTTACCACATTGGCAGCAGCGACTTTTGCTTTCTCAAGTTCTCTGGACGCGATTTCAATCAACCTCTCTGTGTTCTCTACATGGGCACGTGCTTGTTCAGCCAAGTTTCCAGTCTCTTCAATGGTATTCCGGATATTTTGTAAACGGCTAATTTGGCTGGACAGAGTGTTATTCACTCTCTGTAGGCGATCCATCAAATTCTGGTCAACATCTAAAATGGTTTACAGAAGAAAGTCTGTAAATTATCTGAAGAGGATCATATCATCTCACATGAGATCTGAGGCCCTATGTATCTTTACTCTTCAAACATAGCAGCTTTCTGCTAGGTTTCTGCAAAGCCCCTGGCATAGTTGGACAGCCTTTACCATGCCCAGTAGGTCCTTCTCTATATACTCATCACACTTCTCCAACCGTGTGCCCATCTGCCCACTTGACTATGAACTCTTTCTTACTCTTCACTATATCGCTGGTCTTATGCAGTGGATGGCAAAGAGAAGACACCCAAGGAATGTTTGATGAAGGCAAGAATGACTGACTTAAATACCAGCACATGCGATTTAGTCATAAATATACAACGCTGTTAAAAATGCTGCCAGCCCTAAAAGCCAAACATTTTTCAAAACCCAGAAAAAAACTAGGTTTAAAACAGATGTTGAAGTATGACAAAGTAAACTCATTTTGCATTTTAAACTAAATAGACTCTTCTGCCACTCCCATGCCCCAGCATATCAGTGTAATTTCTTTCAAACTGATCTCTGTTTTTGAATAGTTCTTAAAATTATTCTTTTTTTTTTTTTGAGACGGAGTCTCGCTCTGTCGCCCGGGCTGGAGTGCAGTGGCCGGATCTCAGCTCACTGCAAGCTCCGCCTCCCGGGTTCACGCCATTCTCCTGCCTCAGCCTCCCAAGTAGCTGGGACTACAGGCGCCCGCCACCTCACCCGGCTAGCTTTTGTATTTTTTAGTAGAGACGGGGTTTCACCGTGTTAGCCAGGATGGTCTCGATCTCCTGACCTCGTGATCCGCCCGTCTCGGCCTCCCAAAGTGCTGGGATTACAGGCTTGAGCCACCGTGCCTGGCCAAAATTATTCTTTATTAATATGCTCATTCAACTTAAATCTCATACTCAGGTCCTAACAAATCAAAAGATAAAAATACAACCCTGTTATTATTAAAACTCTCATGTATCGTCAGGTTTTGTTGGGGTCTAAATTTTCTAAGGAACGTAAAAAAATAAAATAAAAAATAAAAAAAGATGAGAAGTCAAAGGTAAGACCAATAAAGATGAACACAGGTTTGGAAAAAAACAAACTGAAGTGGGGCTACCAAATGCATGTGCAGAGGTGATATTCTACAAACTCCTGCCTAACTGTGTATGGTGGTCCTGCTTGGAGGGTTACTCAATTATTTGATAATGCAAAAATTTTTTGGCTGGGTGCTGTGGCTCACGCCTGTAATCCCAGCACTTTGTGAGGCCGAGGTGGGTGAATCACGAGGTCAGGAGATCAAGACCATCCTGGCTAACACGGTGAACCGCCATCTCTACTCAAAATACAAAAAATTACCCGGGCACAGTGGGCATGTGCCTGTAGTCCCAGGTACTCAGGAGGCTGAGGCAGGAGAACCACTTGAACCCAGGAGGCGGAGGTTGCAGTGAGCCAAGATCGGGCCACTGCACTCCAGCCTTGGTGACAGAGTGACTCTGGCTCAAAAAAAAAAAAAAAAAGCAGCTTATGAAAACGCATGCCTTTAATGATTTTTAAAACTATTTTAAGACACCCTGTAATAGAACAGATTCAAAAAATGCTTGGAATTTCAATATCAAATAGTTTTTTATCTGTTGGAAAATCACCCTACGGTTACTATATCTTAAAGTAGTAAGTTTGTCAGGTTGTTTTTTGAATTAGTGTTTAAAAAATAAAATAATTTATAATCTACAAGTAGTTTAAAAACGGAGACAGAATTTTATAAAACCATACTAATTAACCTTGCTTTAGGACCCACATCTAAAGATTGGTCCACCTCACTGAAGTCACGCACTGTTCAATCATGCATACCTTTGACATCCTGGGCCTCACGAAGGAGGTCCATAACTTCCCTCTCTGCTTCCTTTAGTCTATCCTCGAAGGCTTGATCCGTCACCATCTCATCCCCAGTTCCAAGGTTTGCTATGAGACTCTCTAATTCCTGGAGCTTCACTCGATGATCAGCAACCTAAACATACGGAAGAAAGAAAAGGGAAAGGTAGGACACACAAGTATTCCTGAAGAACTCAATCACACTTCCTGCAGGAATCATGGGCACTCCATGAATATGTAGTTCTATCCACTCCATGGATGTCTACTTCTGAAGAGAAGACATGGCTAGTTTTTCTTTATTTTTCTAGCTTCAAAAGAAAACCTTCAGAGCCATTCCTTTGACTTTAAAGACTGCATGCTGATGATTCTTCAGCTCTGACCTCTCCCTTGAGTGTCAGATTACCTTCATGATATCTCCACTCAGCTCTCTGATAGGTATCTCAAACTTACCAGCCAAAATTATACCTCTTACCTCTATTCTCCCTGATGAATTCTCCATCTCAGTAAATAAGGCCTCCAGCTACCTTAAGCAAAAAACCCAAGACACATCCTTATTCTCTTCTTTCCCTATCCTGTCCCCAAACACGCATATTTATTCAATCCAATTGAGGCTTCCCATTAGGTCCCATTCCTAACCATCATTGTTCACACAGCAGTCAAAAGTGCTCCTCTTAAAATATAATCTGGATTTCCTAGATTTTAAGAGTTTCTTCAATGCATTCTTATTGGATTTGGGATCAAATCTAAACTTCTTACTATGGTCTTCATGGTCCCATATAACCTGTCCCTACCAACCTCTCCAGTCTTATCACAGACCACACTCTCTGCACTCAACAGGCTCCAGCCATTCTCCAGCTCCCAGGCCTCTGAACACCAGGTTCCTTCTGCCTGGAACAAACCTACCATTACTTTTCATTTGGCTCATTCCTTCATATCCATAAGATCTCACCTTAGATGAATTCTGTAGAGAGGCCTTATATAAAGTAGTTTCCCCCAGTTATTCTCCATTTGTATTCTTCCTGGCACTTATCTCAGTGTTTGTTTTGTTTATTTATTTATTTTTTATTATTTGCCTCCCAACTGGAACATAAGTCTTTAAGAATAGGGACCACATCTATCTTGTTCACCACTTTTTCTATAGAGATTAGTGCACAGTTAGTTTTCACTCAATGTCTGCTGGAAGAATAAATGAATGCACTATTGACAGCTTACCTTATCCTTTACCAAACGGTAACAAGCTGGACATTCCTGGCAGCCAGGCCAAGACCGATTGTAGAAATAGTTTTCTTCACACTGATCACAGCGATTTCCCACAAAGCCTTCTCTGCATTCACAGCGACCATCGTCTTTGCACTGAAGTGAAAGAGACCCCTCGGGATGACAGTCACAGGCTGCAGAACAAGGAGAAAATAACACATAATTAGCAAAAGAAGGAAGAGTATATCTCTTAATTCAGACTGGCAACAATAAGCTGACTATACTATTGTTATAATTTTCTGAAAAACAGGACTATTTATGAGATATTAAATGGCTAAGTCTGTTTAGCAGAGAAAACTGACAGTTTTTAAAGTCAAAATGAGCTTTAAAGTAAAATGTGCAACCTTTTGGACACACTTCAGGTTACTTAATAATTAGAGAAGTTATGAAAGTCTCAGTGCTCTTTTCACGCACTTCAAGAATTCATCTCTACCTTCAATTCTCCACTGTTTAATATTTCTCTAAGGAACTAGAAAACCCAAATGCTAATGCTTCTTTTGCATTATCTTATAGTTTGTTTATTCACTGTGTTCTCTGAACTGAGTCAATCACTTATGCTACATTCCACAGGAGAAATGAAGGAATTCAGAAAGCAAAAGCCAATCTGTTCTGAGGCCCAATTCCAGGCAAGTGTTTATGCCAAAGAGAAGCAGATGTTTATACGTAATCATACCAAAAGGGCCCCAAGGGTGGGAAGCAACTACAGCCAGTAAGTCAACAAACACATCGTGAACAGAATCCTCCACTATTTCATTATCTGCACTAAGAATGCAATCCATAAAGAAGTTTTGTTAACCACAGTGGGAAAGCTCAGTAATCAAAGGAAGACTTCCTTGGAAAACATAAAGGATTGGAAAAAGGAAGAATCAGAAATGTTATAAAAGAAAACATACAAAGAAACCAGAGAAGGCTTTGATCTGCAGAGTTTTAGAAATGGATAATATTCATCAAATAAAGCATCTATGATGAGTTAGGTACAGCCCTGACTATGAGCCAAGCGGCTAGACGGAGGCTGTCAAAGTCTTTTCTGGCCTTAAGACACTAACTGGAATTAGGGGAGGCTTAGAGTTGTATGCCACCAACACCCCTTACGTTTGCAGCCTTCAGGTCCAAACCCAAAGTGGTTGACCTCACAGCGCTCACAGTGCTGACCGGTGATGCCAGGCTGGCACTCACACTGGCCGGTGCGGATGTCACACTGCCCATTGGTGGAGCCCAAGGCATGGCAGTCACACCTGAAAATGAACACAGGACATTTCTCAGGCAAAAAAAAAAAGACTTTAAGCAAATTTTTTTTTTTTTTTAAGTATAGCACTGATCTTGTATCAGAAAACTGAATGGTAAGCGTTACTAAGATGGAATGTTAAGCGTTATTAAGCCCCTAATGTTCAAGTAATTTTCATGAGTGGTATTCAGAACTTCTTTTCCTAACTTAACTGCTACCAGCGTTCTCCAACTTGGGACTGTATGGATACTAAGTAATAACTTTGAAAACAGAAGTTCCCAGGCTGCAACCCTGGAGGGTCTGATTCTAAGTGCCTCAGAAAGGACCTGGCAATTTGTACTTTTAAAAGGTTGCTCAGGCAATTCTGGCACAGCTGGGGCCACTGTGCTCCACTCCTTTCTTTCAATAGCTTTATTACAATTCTCCAGCATTGCCCCTGAAGGATGCCTTGCCTACATTAGGCACTCCAGTAATTTCTGAACAGTCAACTATTTAATGTAACTTATAAAAATTCATTTTTTATAACAGAAAAAGCAAAGATTACTTCCACCAAAGGCACTTATGTCTCACCTCTCACAGCCTTGCCCACTCTGCAGGTTGTAGAATCCAGGGTCGCAAGCACCACAGTCCCGGCCAGTCACGTGAGGCAAACATTCACATTGCCCCGTCACGGGGTTACAGCTGCTCTGCTGCTTCACTGTCCCATACGGATTGCAATTGCAGGCTAAGGCAGGAAGACAGAGACGGCAAAAGACATAAATCACCTGAGAGAAATACTAAAATATAAACAATCCAAAGAGATTCTTTAGACTTGTGTTGCCAGGTTGGTAGCTGCTGGTCACATGTGGCTACTGAGCACTTTAAATGTGTGGCTGGCTGGTCTGAATTGAGATGTGCTATAAATGTGAGATACGCAATGGATTTTCGAGGCTTAGCATGAGAAAGAATATATATTTCATTAATAATTTTTATTGATTACAATAAGAAATAATATGTTAGATATATTAAATAAAATACATTAATATTCATTTCACCTGTTTCTTTTTACGGGACCACAGGTGCCAGCCGCCATGACTGTCCTTTTTTATACTTTTTTAATGTGGTGACTAGAAAATTTTAAATGACAAAAGCAGTTTACAATGTACTTCTATTGGACTAAACAACTATACGTATTTTAAGAGACACAGAAGAATTCTCACAATAAAGGGGCATTTAACTGTGACAGAATCTGGTTAAAGGCTGATTACCTTTGCATTTGTCTGCTGGATTGGGAGCCAGGGGATTTCCAAAAAATCCGTCTTTGCACCGGTCACAATAGAAGCCAGCAGTATTATAGATGCACTTCAGGCATTCTCCTGTCAAACGATTGCAATTCCCAACTGCGTTGGGATCGATGTTGTCATTGCACTGGCACAGGCGGCAAAGTCTCACAGGGCCGTTTCCACCCAGGGGGTCTCCAAAGTAGCCATCATCACAGAGCTCACATCTCTTACCTGGGGATGAGACAATCTGATGTTATGAGAAAGAAAGTCCAGAGTAATCATCATATGAGAGAAGACATGGTGCAATGGAGGGCAAAGGACCTGGGCTGCAGCCCTGGCATGGGGCCAGACCACCAGAGTGACCTTGAGCACATCTCTATTTCCTCACTAGAAAGGAAGCACCTGGTCTGCCTACTTCACTTCAATTGTTGTGACAATCAACCCAAATCATCTATTAAAAGTGCTCTGTAAATGAGTTAAGCCCAAGGTTTATAAACCTCTCCAGTCTCAAAGGATAGTACATTCATATATGTTGTTTTGGCAGATGATATTAAAAGAGGTGAAGTGCCACTCTTGACACCATAGGTTTCCCACACAACAGGGTAAGCAGAACCATTCTCTTAAAATGTAACAGGCATGTGCTATTCCTTGTTAATCAGTATCAATTGGTACAAAATCAGGGTATGTTAGAAGAGAACTTAGAAATCATCAGTTGCTGCCTGCTTGTATTAAATATTATAGCTCAAGGAAGAGAGAGGGTAAGTAATTTGCCTGCAACCAAAGAACTGACAGGTAGAGAGGAAGAGCCAGAATCCAGGGCTCTTTCCACTGTCCTAAATTCACCGCTCCTCACCCTTCCTTTTCCACTTACCTACCATGATTAGTTCAAGTTGGGCTCATGATATCTTTGTAACCAGTAGGGCCTGAATTAGCCTAAAATTTCTGGTGAATCCGAGGTTTATTAACTCATTCAACAAGTATTTTCTGAGCTCTACTACATAACAGCCAGCACTGTTCTAGGTCATTAGGACGATGTGAACAAGGTGGATAAGGTCTCTGCTCTCATGAAGCTTATGCAGCGGTTGGTGAAGACCAATACACAGACACACAAATAAACAAGATTACTTCAGATAGGGATAAGCACAAAAAATTTAAACAAAATAGAGCAACATGATGGGGTGAAAGTGAGGGCTACTTTATACTGGTGGGTAGGGAAAACCTCTGTAAGAAGAAGACGTTGGGATAGCAATGGAAAGACAGAGAAGAGACCAGCCAGGATATTATCCAAGGGAAGAAAGTTTCAGACAAAACAAGATAAGCCATGGGAGCAGTTCAAACCCATGTAGGAGCATGGAGGTCAGAGTAAGTAAGGGATTTGGTTTTAGTGTATTAAGAAGCTACTGGAGGGTTTAAAAGTGGTGTAATGTGAGGTACATTTTTAAAGGACCATTTTGGCTTTCATGTGGAGATTGGAGCCACTGTAGGGGAGCAGGTGAAGCAGGGAGAACAATTAGGCAATCCCAGGTGAGAGATAATAGGTTTGAACCAGGGTAGTGACGGTGGAAGTGGTGAAAAGTGGTCAGATCTGAGATAAAATCAGTAAGATTTGCTGATTGTTTCTAGGACTTGAAAGGAAGATGAATCAAGTATAAGCCCTGAGGTTTCAGCTTGAGCAACTAAGCTAATGGCAGCATATTTACTAAGATGAACCAGACTGGAGGAGAAACAAAGAGTTGAAGAAAAGGGAGGAAATCAAATATTTAACTTGGATTTGTTTAAATTTGAGTTCCTTAGGCTATGTGAATCAAGATGGCAGCAGAAAATGGCTGACACAATCAAATCAGCACGGAGTGCAGGGAAACTGCGAGGAGAGTGTAGCACTTGAGACAGGCTCCATACCCTGGGCCTCAGGTGGTGGGTGGAACAGCTAGCAGAACTTAAAGGTGAAAAGAGCTGTTTGGACAAGGTCTGCCAGGAGCTGAGAACTTTGATTTGAGGTCATCAATCCAGAGAACCCCATAGAGAAGGGGCCATGGGATAAATACTCTGTCCTCACCCTCTTCCTTCTCTATGAGCTCCCGTATGTGCTTCCTGCTGTCTGAATGCAAATGGAGCCTGGCATTTGATGCAGTGCATGCAGTTCTCAACCAGGGTGGAGAAAGGTGAACAGGGATGTGGAAAGGCAAGTGGAAGGCTTCTAGCCCACCACCCAAGTGGAAATGGCAAGTAGGTAGCTCAGGAGAGGTGTCAGGGCTGGAAATACAAACTTAGCTATCATATAGAAAGGCTTTTGAAGCCTAAAGATGAGATTTGATCACCTAAAGGGGAGATGGTAGATCAAGGTGACATGAAAGCCCTTGGTTGAGAGACGGAGACAATCAGGAGATACCCAAAAGAGAGATGGAAGGAAACAAAGACAGTGAGCCTCAGTTTCCTATTAGGAAAACCATAACCACTGAAACTGAACCAAACACAAAGATCCAAAACAACCCCGAAGCCCCTTTCCCCGAGGTCTTTCTATAGAATGGAACACTGAAAGCAGATAGAGCGAGCAGACTTACCAGTGGTGCCAGTAGGACAGTTGGTGCACACCACCTCTTTTGTCTTGGGGACAACAGCACAACTTGAGCCTCCGGGACACGGACAGGGCTGGCAATCAGAGGAGGTTCCCGCAGTTGAATCCCCATAGTACCCATCACTGCACTTCTCACAGTGCGGGCCAGCCGTATTGTCTCTGCAGTTACAAACACCTATTTGGAGGGCAGGTGTGAGAAAACAGGCAAGTGTACAAGTACATAAGACAATGAGCACTTTCTACCCAACTGCTAAAGAGAAGTTAGGTCTAAGAGCTGCCAAAGATCATCTCACCTGTCTCAGGATCACAGGTCTCGCTGTGTCCACTGCAGGTGCAAAGCACACATGGACTGTATGGTCCAAGACTAGGAGTTTCTCTTCTGTAACCTGAAAGGCACATCTCACAAAACTGCCCTCCATATCCCACAGGACAGGTGCAGGACTCCACCCAAGTTGCAGGGACTCCAGGCCCAGGACGAGCACTTGCCAGGGTGACATCATCCAAATATCCAGCACCTGTGTATGGTGAGGAAAAGAAAATCACCAAACTGGCTTGTTTTCCAAACCTTGTGTAAACTCAGTAACACTAAAAAGTAACTAGACCCCAAATTCCAGAGAAAACCAGCCATTAGCTTAACTGGACTCTGATACACTAAACAAGATATCCACATCTATCCCCTGGAGAAAAGAATTAGAAAACAGCATTTAGAAAAATCATGCGGTACTGACAGCTAAGTATCTGGAGTGGTGGTATAGCAAACTTTTATTTTATTTATTAATTTGTTCATTTATTTATTTATTTATTGAGATGGAGTCTCACTCCGTCTCCCAGGCTGGAGTGCAGTGGTGCGATCTTGGCTCACTGCAACCTCCGTCTTCTGGGTTCAAGCAATTCTCCTGTCTCAGCCTCTTGAGTAGCCGGGATTACAGGTGCGTGCCACCACGCCTGGCTAATTTTGTTTTGTTTTGTTTTTTTGTAAAGATGGGGTTTCACCATGTTGGCCAGGCTGGTCTCGAACTCCTGACCTTAGGTGATCAGCCTACTTCGGCCTCCCAAAGTGCTGGGATTACAGGCGTGAGCCACTATGCCCGGCCCAAACTTTTATATTTTTTAAAACACACACACATACCCTTAGATTTGCTGAATTTTACAGTCCCCACCTATGTGAAAAATGAAAAGCATGAGACAATCATTTGAAGTGAGAAGAGATATGAGCAAGAGTGTGGGGGAAGAAAGAGTTTACATCTATAGCGACTAAGCAGTGTTTTCATTCTTTTGCTACAAAAGCAGGCACTAACTACAGAATTCAAGGATAAGACAGACGGGAAAGCACCTGTCAACAGGTAATACTCAGGTTATTTAATTTCTGTCCTCTGTAAAACAGCCAAAAAAACCCCAAAAAACAAAAAACAAAAACTCTCAAGTAAAGTTCTAATACTCAGGGTTACTTCTTACAAGTATACAATTACTCCAAAGCCCAATGCTTTTCCATTTCTATAAGAAACCAGAGGACACCTTATATTGCATTAGACCAATGGTTCATCCAATCCAGTGGTGCCTCTGATACAAGCATCAGCAGGAACATTTTATCAGAGAGGTAGGGGCATCAGTAACATCATCATATTTCCCTGTAATCTCCATTCTACTCTAGGGTTTTGTAGTCTTATGCTTAAAGCGTATTTTTCATGTTATGAAATAGCACTTGCTGCTTATACAATTCATTTGAAAATTGACCACCTAAGGCTGAAGGACACCTCCATTACTACCCTAAACGTACTACTTTAGTGTGTTTACAGGTTTCTCTTGCCTAGTTAGGTCATGAGATATGGCTTTATGGTTTACTGTGCTTCCAATTCTAAACATCTTTAAGTCTCCCCATTCTAAAAATACTCTTTCATCGATCTTGTCCCTACTCCCAAATTATAGTCCATGTCTTTTCCTCATAGCCAAACTTCTTAACAGAACATTCTGTATTTTACTTCCTCAACTTCAAATTACTTTTTAAAGCACTGTGATCTTTCAGTTTCACACCCTCCCCCCATTGATTGATTGATTGATTGATTGATTGAAATAGATCCACTCTGTAAACTCAGGCTGGTATGCAATGACATGATCACAGCTCATGCGGGCTCAACCTCTTGGGCTCACGCATCCCCCTGCCCTCAGCCTCCGAGGTAGCTAGGACCACAGGTGTGTGCCACCACGCCCAGCTAATTTTTTTGATTTATAGAGACAGAATCTTGCTATGTTGCCCAGGCTGGTCTTGAACACCTAGCCTCAAGCAATCCTCCTGCCTCAGCCTCCCAAAGTGCTGGAATGACAGGCGTGATCCACCACACCTGGACAGTTTTAACACTTCCTAAAAACAAAAACTCAGCAATGATTAAGGAATCACCCAATCCAAAACCCAATGATGCTAGCTTCCTAAACTTGTTAATTGTTTCTCTTTCTTAAAATTCTTTTTCTCCCTTGGGTTTTATTTATTTATTTTATTTTTTTGAGACAGGGTCACACTCCATTGGCCAGGCTGGAGTGCAGTGGCACAGTTACTGCTCACTGCAGCCTTGACCTCCTGAGCACACATGATCCTCTCACCTCAGCCTCCTGAGAAGCTGGTACTACAGGCGTGCACCACCATACTCTGCTAATTTTTTGTACTTTTCAGTAGAGATGGGGTTTTGCCATGTTGCCCTTGGGTCTTAGAGCATGGACCTTAACTGTTTCCAGGATTCCATCCTTCTTTCCCATCTATATTTTCTATCATATTTTCAAGTTTAAAAATTATTGCCCATATGTTGACAACCTTCTAAATCTGGATCTCTAGTCCTAATCTCTTCCTAAGCCCCAGATTCATATTTCTAACTACTTATAAGCCATTTTTATCTGGATATTCACACAGGCTTCTCAGAAATCAGCACATCTAAGCTGCAGATCCCTCTCCCAATACCACATCATCACTAACTCCACCTCCCCAAATAGCTGTACCTTGCTAGAGAAAAAGGTCGTTGTTTAAAACATTTTTTTAGGAAAAAAAATTTTGGCCAGGTGCAGGGGCTCATGCCTGTAATCCCAGCACTTTTGGAGGTTGAGGCGGGGGAATCACCTGAGGTCAGGAGTTTGAGACCAGCCTGGCTAACATGGTGAAACCCCATCTCTACTAAAAATACAAAAATTAGCCGGGTGTGGTGGGGCATGCCTGTAATCCCAGCTACTTAGGAGGCTGAGCAGAAGAATCACTTGAACCAGGAGGTACAGGTTGCAGTGAGCCAAGATCATGCTATTGCACCCCAGCCTGGTTGACAGAGCAAGACTTTGTCTCAAAAAAAAAAATTTTTTTTAAGTCTTAAACTCTTGTTCACCTAAAATTAGAACAAAATCATTCAATAATTTATGACTTTTAATAATTTAACCAGTGGCTCAAATTATAAATTATAATTACACAACAGTAAATAAAAAGAAATGAAGATGAGGCAACTTGAGCCAGTAGAATTATAATTAGAATTTTTTTTTTTTTCTGAGACAGATTCTCAGTCTGTTGCCCAGACTGGAATGCAGTGGCATGAGCTCAGCTCACTGCAACACTGCCACCCAGGTTTCAGCAATTCTCATCCCTCAGTCACCCAAGTAGCTGGGATTATAGGCTTTCGCCACCCCACCTGGCTAATTTTTGCATTTTTAATAGAGATGGGGTTTCACCATGTTGCCCAGGCTGGTCTCAAACTCCTGGCCTCAAGTTATCTGCTCACCTCAGCCTCCCAAAGTGCTAGGATTACAGGTGTAAGTAACTGCGTCTGGCCTATAATTAGGTTTTTTAGAAAATCTATTCATATACAATGTAATCTCAATTGACCTATTGATCAATTGAGTCATCAATTAGTAAATAATACTATTTACTAATTTTACCAAATTTTTTCCAGGTCCTTGAAAGCAGTTAAAAAATGCATTGTTCTTATATATAATTCATGTATAATGTGGTTGTTATACAACTTCTCAGTGTTATATATTAGGAAAGAGAAACTTTTGCATTATCACGAATCTTTCTACCCGATCTTTTTAAACAACTCTCCTAAATTATATCATAACTTACTTCTCTCACTGTATGTCCCACGGATTTTGATAGAGGTCAAGTTGTTTAGGAGCTTCTGAAATTCAAAAGGGGTAAGAGCAGGCCTCCAAGGGTAATCTGTTGCTTCATGGAGCCTGGAGAGAAAGAAAGGGCCACATTAACCTCTGTAAGGATAATTCTGGATGTTGGGGAAACATTTCTTATTCATTTATGCCACCAACAATGCAATGCTCTGACAATCAAATCAAACAAAAAATGAGACTATTGATTTGGTGGTACAATTGGAAAAGATAAAGGTAAACAAAGGAAGGCTCCCTTTTACAAAATCACCACAATAACCCAGAAGGTTTTCTTTAAAATATATCTAGAGGCCAGTTAAACTTAAATAAAGACACCACTTTCACAATGCTAGTCAAGTCTCATTTTACAAAGAAGGCTATCTTACCTGAAGACATACTTCACAGTGGTCTCACTTGGATAGGAATTGCCCTGAGCGATCAAGGGCACAGATACCCTTAAGCCAGCTCCCTCAAGCACAAGGTCTTCTGCAGAGAGGCGAGTATCTCGCCTGTCCACTCGAAAGGAGAAGGAGAGGTTCTGACCATAACTCAACACCTGCTTGCCCAAGAACTTTGCTGGAATGCAGACACAATGGTGGGCAAGAATGTGAGACTGAGATTAAACAGAGGCACACAGCAAGTCAGACTGCTTTCTAGCCTTACTTACCAGGAGCAATGAAGTACCTAGGAAAGTAGCTGTCTGAGATCACGGCAATATCTTGCCTCTCAGAGGACCATTCGAGAGATGCTTCAGAGCCATCTCTCTGTTCCACACGCCACCCATCCTCATCTGCAGGTAGAGAAGGAAAACACAAGCACTTTACACTGTAAACATCCTGAATTCAGGTCCTCTATGTACCATAAAAATGTGTAAGACCACACCTTATATACAAAAAGGCATCAATAAACCTTTTAAATAAATGGATCCTACAACAGTACCTATATATGCTATACCACTCAAACTATATTTTACTTTATTACTACTTACATAACATTTGTAATCACTATTCATTGAGATAAATTCTAAAGCCAAAAGTATATTTTCATTAAATTAAAAGGCCAAACTACAAAACTATGCATGCTAAATAATACAAAGTGTTGCCAACCATCAAAAGCCCTCAAAGATGATTTTATTTTAAAATATTTTACTGATTTTTATTTATTATTGATTAAAAATAATTAAAATATTTTAAAAATATTTATTACGATTTTATTTTTAAAATATTTTAAGTGTATCTCACTCTAACAGGTTGGGGATGAGTCTAAAGTACCAATCTGAAAGGTAGAGGAGATAGAATAAACCACTTGTAGCACAGCATTTGACGGACAGAAGAATGCCCAAACAGAAGCAGGGTGTGCAAACCCCTAGGATTAGATGATTCCAGATTAAAATCCAGGTTGCATCTGAAAAAAGATTAAGGACCCCACTTGGTTACTTTTTTTTTACTGACTATGGTAACAGAGAAAACACAATGCAGCCGGAGAAAGAATGCACTACCTTTCACAATTGACCTTCGACATTGTGCTGGCAAAACATCTTCCTGTTCCAACATTACATTACATCTATGCTGCCAGAGGGATCACCAAGAGCATGCGCCTATCAATGAAAAATAATGGATAAAACAATCAGATGAAGGGAGGAAAAATCTATCTTAAAGCAACACTTTTTTTTTAGACAGTTTTTTTTTTTTTTTTTTTTCTTTTTGAGACAGAGTCTCGCACTGTCGCCCAGGCTGGAATGCAGTGGCGCTATCTCGGCTCACTGCAACCTCCACCTCCAGGATTCAAGCGAATCTCCTACCTCAGCCTTCCGAGTAGCTGGGACTACAGGTGCATGCTACCACACCCAGCTAATTTTTGTATTTTAAGTAGAGACAGGGTTTCACAATGTTGGCCAGGATGGTCTCGATCTCTTGACCTCGTGATCCGCCCGCCTCAGCTTCCCAAAGTGCTGGGATTACAGGTGTGAGCCACTGGCACCCAGCCAACAGATATTTTTTAAAAGAAATACACATAGAACAAAATGGATCCTAAAGTCTTTTTCTTTTTTTTTTTTTTTGAGACAGAATCTCGCCCTGTCACCCAGACTGGAATGCAGTGGCGAGATCTCAGTTCACTGCAAGCTCAGCCTCCCAGGTTCATGCCATTCTCCTGCCTCAGCCTCCTGAGTAGCTGGGACTATAGGCACCTGCCACTATGCCCGGCTAATTTTTTTTGTATTTTTAGTAGAGACGGCGTTTCACCGTGATCTCGATCTCCTGACCTTGTGATCCGCCCGCCTCAGCCTCCCAAAGTGCTGGGATTACAGGCGTGAGCCTAAAGTCATTTTTATATTGGTTTCAGTCTAAGATAGTCATCCCATTAAAACTCTGCTTACTCTCTGTACAAGCCAAACCCCTTGTGGCTCACCATTACAGCTAGTCCTCAGTCTTGCTGACAACTATTATGGGAAAAATATTTACTCTGCTGCCAACAAGCCACAAGATCTATTAATATGTGTTGACTACATATAGATTCTGCCCCCTTCTTCTGGCTTTGAAAATATTTTACCTGCATCCTGCCTCAGTGAGAGAATGGAATCCAGGCTGGCAACGGTCACATTTGTCCCCCATTACTCCTGGCTTACAGCTGCATCTGCCGTAACTATCACACTGTGTGCTTAGAGAGCCTAAAATGTAAAGTGCCTATTGTCAAACAAAAATTCGGCCAGATATGTAAGTAAAATCAATGTGTTAAAGAAAGATAATTGGTAATTAAAAGCAATGCCTGAGAACCAGTATGCAATCTCCTGATGGTCACAAAGAGAATAAAAACCAAATTTTAAATCAGAACTTTCTCAAAATCATGCCCCTTTAAGCCATGGGATTTTAAGTTTCTAGACACATGCTAAAATGAATTTACTCATCAATGTTGAAAATCACTTTGTACCCAATGAAACACTACACACAAGACCAGTTACTTCTCTGTGGGCGATCACAGACCCTTAAGGCCCATGTCTAGAATTTAAGTATTTATAGGCCTAAATTACAAAAATAAAGGTCAAACTCTTGAAGAAATGGGCTAGACTAAGAATGCTGTGCATCTCTGTACACACACCAACATGCTAAGAATAGTTTAGCACTCCAAGGAGATTAGACTAAACAAAATCATTAACAAGGAAGAACTCACAAAGCAGTTAACCTTTTACAGTCAAAGTTCAAATTGTCTCCACGATCCTGTTGCTAATTATTTACAGAACCATTACTCAGACTACCACCCCCCTCTTACACACCAGAAACTCATCTGAAAGTTCAACTTGGTTTAAAAAGGTGGAGGTGTGGGGTAGAGACAGATCTTGACTCATTTCTGTGTTACAATATTGTACACACCTCCACACTTAGTTGCGCAAATGCCTTGGAAATGAAGCTTTCCTTTCTGGGGGTCCACGGAACTATCATTTTGTCTTTCAATCCATCTTCCTGTCACTTACCCACAGGACTACAGTGGCATGGAGAGCAGGCTTCATTGTTTCCAAGGCGGAAGAAGTTCTCCCGGCACCTCTCACAGTGGGCGCCATCTGTGTTATCCTGGCAGTTGGTACAGTGACCCCCATGGCCAGTAGAACGATAGAGTTCAGGGTCGAAGTAGCATTCCTGGGATCGACCACTGCAGTCACAGGCTGTCAGTCAAAACACAAAAATTACATCAGATCTGGGTACCTTTAAGAACAGCATTTTAAGACTTAAAACCAAACATAATTTCCCACATCTCTGAGACAGACAGATGGTGGTAGACTAAGAATGACTACCAGACGCACTGTTTATCAACAAGAAGAAGAAGGCCGGGTGCAGTGGCTCATGCCTATAATCCCAGCACTTTGGAAGGCTGAGGCAGGCAGATCACCTGAGGTCAGGAGTTCGAGACCAGCCTGGCCAACATGGTGAAACCCTGTCTCTACTAAAAATACAAAAAATTAGCCAGGTGTGGTAGCAGGTACCTGTAATCTCAGCTACTCGGGAGGCTGAGGCAAGAGAATTGCTTGAGCCCGAGAGGCGGAGGTTGCAGCGAGCTGAGATCACGCCATTGGGCAGCAGGCTGGGCGACAAGAGCTAAAACTCTGTCTCAAAAACAAACAAAAAACCACCACCAACAAAACCCAACAGTATGTCAATAAAGGGTATATATAGCCAGAAGATAAAGAAATGTTCCTCCCTCTAAAAAATAGCACCATCATAAATTACAAGGAATTCCCATACTTAGAAAAGAAACTGCCTCCAGGTAATTGTTCATATACAAGTAAAAGTCAAGTCAAATTACAATTCTCCTGAATCTTTAGCCTTTATTCTAGTATCAACTCCAAAAACAAGGTGCCATTTTATATGCAGGCTTCAATTTACCTTAACTTTTTAGGCCTCAGATGAGTCAAATACATTAAGACACTAACTTCCAAAGTGCCAGATTATTTATATATCTAGACTGGGGTAACTTGAGACATATGGGTTAAAATTAGTGCCACGACAGATGAAAGCAGAATTAAAAAGAAATCTAGATCCTCCAGAAACATCCATGTACAGGGAAGCCTCAACTCCAAATGGGTGATCTGTTAAGCAGCTATATTCCCTGCAGGGCACAACCATATCTTAAGCCCAAGTATCTGCAGTCACAGAAATTCCTTAATATATTTACAATAAAAACATTTTTTTCTGAGTTATTGATTCTTCCCTAAATGTAGACAGTATCTTGAAGTTATAAAATAAATAACTTACTATAATATAAAATAACAGAAATAAAAGAAGTTTTATTTGGTTTCAAATCAAACAGGATATTGTTGCTTTAAAAAATATTTGAATATATCTTTTTTTGAATAATTTTTCTTTTTTAATGCAGACTTCTTCCAACCAAAATCATGAACACATTTTGATTTGTTTTTTGGAGACAGGGTCTCACTCTGGAGTGCAGTGGTGTCACCATAACTCACTGCCGCCTCAAATTCTTGAGCTCAAGTGATCCTCCTCCTGCCTTAGCCTCTCAAGTAGCTGGGATTAGAGATGTGTGCCACTATACTCAGTTAATTTTTAAAAAATTTTTTGTAGAGACAAGGTCTTGCTATGTTGCTCTGGCTGGTCCCAAACTCCCAGGCTCAACTGATCCTCCTGCTTCATCCTGCCGCATAGCTGGGAGTATAGGCACATGCCACCATGCCTGGCTAATTATTTTATTTTATTTTTTATTTTTGCAGAGACAGGGTTTCACTATATTGACCAGGATGGTCCCGAATGAGTCTCCCACCTTGGTCTCCAAAGTGCTGGGACTGCAAGTGTGAGTCACCATACCCGGCCCCTTTTGTTCTTTTTCTCTCTTCCTTATGATCAGTTATTTATAGCACAGTATTATAATTGGAAACTTCTTTAGAAACTTGAGTTATTGCCACCAAAAATCCGAGTTTTGTTAAGTTAGTTTTAAAGGGCCCTTTTCCTTCTTCATTAGCTATTTCTCTTCCCTCAAGATGCCCTAGTTTATCCCTCAATCCACCAAGCCCAGCCCACCTAAAGATCTGATGTTCTGAGATGGTGAAGCAGAATAACACGCCTGTCCACACTGTCCCAACCCACAGCTAAAGCAAATGCCATGGCCCCTTCCTTGAGGGAAGGTAGTTCTCTTCCCTAGCCCTAGCATCCTGACAATAATGTAGTATTGTCACGACATCCAGAAATGTCAGTCTTTGAAGTGTCACAGTGCTGAGGGGACTAACGAGAAAAGCAAATTGACTTAGTTCCTCATCAAACTCCTTTAGCTACAGTACTCAGTTCATTTGCTAGAGGTAAATTGGCAATGTTTGCTTTTTTAAGTAACTTCCTGAATAGACTCAAAATACGACCTTATTAAGCAGAATGCTTTTCAAGCACACGTCCATTTATTTAAATGCCACATCTTAGGAGTATTTCATTCTTGTACCAGCTTTTATTATACAGCTTCCAACACTGAATATTACAGTTCAGTAATAGAATTAAAGAAGCTCAAGCAAGTGCTTACAAATGTTAGAGGAGGCTGTACATTTTACTTGTAAATCTTAGGATTTGTTGAAAAGACTCAGCAGCTCATTGGAAATAGTCATGAGTTAAGACAGTGGTCCCTTCTCAAGGTTTCTGCAAATAATTTTTTTGTGTTTGTTTTTGTTTTTTGAAATGGAGTCTCGCTCTGTTGCCTAGGCTAGAGTGCAGTGGTGCAATCTTGGCTCACTGCAACCTCCACCTCCCGAGTTCAAGCAATTCTCCTGCCTCAGCTTCCTAAGTGAGTAGCTGTGATTACAGGCATGTACCACCACGCCTGGCTAATTTTTGTATTTTTAGTAGAGGCAGGGTTTCACCATGTTGGCCAGGCTGGTCTCGAACTCCTGACCTCAGGTGATCCAACCCCATCGGCCTCCCAAAGTGCAGAGATTACAGGCATGAGCCACCATTCCCAGTCTCTGCCAATAATTTCTGCAAGTTAAGAGTATCTTCTTTCTTATTCTCTTTATTCTTAAAAGAACGCGATAAAGGATATTTGTAAGGACATAAGAAAATTATTGCTGCTTTAAAATCACGATTAAAAGGTTCCCTTCTCCTGAGATTTCTTTCTCTATCTGTTCAGAATAAACCACGATATTGTGAAGGGATAAACAATGTTTTAAGTTTTTTCATTTTACCTTTTTCTAGGAATACTAGGACCTATTCTTCTTTCCAAAGTTACCCACCTCTCCATCGGAGGAGTGAGACAATTCTCCCTGTTGTACTCTTTAGTGAGATAAAGAAAAAAATATTTTGAGAAATAATCTTGTGCGGCCAGGCGCAGTGGCTCCCACCTGTAATCCCAGCACTTTAGGAGGCTGAGGCAGGTGGATCACCTGAGTGAGGTCAGGAGTTCGAGACCAGCCTGGCCAACATGGTGAAACCCTGTCTTACTAAAAATGCAACAATTAGCTGGGCATGGTGGAACGCACCTGCAATCCCAGCTACTTGGGATGCTGCGGCAGGACAATCGCTTGAACCTGGGAGGCGGAGGTTGCAGTGAGTTGAGATCACTCACTCCAGCCTAGGTGACAGAGTGAGACTCAGTATCAAAAAAATAATAATAATAAAATAATCTTGGAATGGCCATCTTAGCCTAGAACTCATTATATTTGATACATGTTAATTACCTTGGCTGCCTGAGCACTGATAAAAATAATACTATTTTAAAGGGGAACAAAGACGACTAGAGAAACCATATTCTGGAGTAGATTACACTGGCCCAGTATTTGCATCTAAACAAATTTCTAAACCTTGCAGATGCTCCTCCAACTCTGGGACGTGTGTTCATGGAGGAAACACAAAACCCTCAGTGTGCTGTTACAGTGAATTGCCCTCATCTATGACTTTCCTCTGACTTGAATACTACTCAAATTACAGAAAAAGCATGGCCTTTCAGAGCTTTCCTTTGAAGGAGGAATAAAAGGAAGTCATCCATTCCTTCTTCCACCCTTGGAAGTCCTCAAGACAATCGACAGACTGAAGCCATGGGGCACTCACGCAGGCATTCACTGGCACTTTCCGCAGTTGCCCTCCTCCATGGCCGGTCATTGAAGAAAGGAAGACACTTTTCACAGTCTACTCCATATGTGTTATGTTTGCAGTTACACACCAGCTTATCAAATTCGTTCTTCATACACTCGCTTGCGTGTCCATTACATTTACATCTGGGGAGAGAAGAGACACTCCAAAAAATGGAATGGTTGCAAAGTCCCAGACATGCACACAGAAAAACTATGTACCCAAAGAAGTAAGTTTTACCATTCAAAAGTGTAAACTGAGGAACTTGAGCAAGATTAAGTAATGGCTGTCTGAATTTTCAAGGATGAAAAAAAATTAAACAAGGTAGCTTTACTTAACAGGGGTAGGGATTAACCAGACATGAAAAGAAAGTCCCTAACAATTTCTGAGGATATCTGAGGATCAATTCCTGAAGTCAAACCTGTGTATCAAGAGGCAGCAGAATGTAATGGTTCAGAAAAGCATGGACTCTGAGGCCAGGCTGCCTGGGTTTGAAACCCTTCCCTATCACTTACCACTGTAACTTAACCTCTGTGCCTTGCTTGTAAAACAGGGATGATGATAATGCCTATTTCATAAGGTTAATGGGAAGATCGAGGAGTGTTTTATTTATGTGCTCAGGATTGCACAACCACAAAATAAGTCGATGAACATCAGCAATCATCTGCCATAATGATTTTAAAGTATTCCGACCTAAAGGTGGTGAGACACATTAGATACCTCACCCCCATATGAATGTCTGGTAGTCAGACTAATATCCCCTGAGGTTGTTTGGAGCAAGAATCCCTGAAGGATCCCCTAGATGCAAGTATGATAACAAACTAAGGACTCATGGAAATTCCCATCAATACTAATGTGCACCATGGAGTAGTAATGTTTCCCTCACTTGCTTCCTTAATGACAGCGATCAGTCTCATAGCTTCAACTACCATTCACTGATACACTAAAACACTTCAGAATCATTGACAGTGTGGCAGGACGAGTCCTAAACTTAGATCTCCAGCTTTCATCTTCTCTCAAGCTCTTATCCTTGACTGCTACACAAACTTTTGATGTCTCCCATGACCTGAAATTTTACATATGTATAACCAAACTCATCAGTGTAGCTCATCTTTATTTTGTTAATAGTACCAACCATTCTCCTGATCACTAAACCTTAAAATTAAAAGCACCTTTGACAGAAGTCCTGGTTCAAATAAAATGCATCTATATGTTCCTTTCCATTCTGTTGTCACCAGCTTAATGTCATGTATTTGTTGCCTAACCCAGCATCATAACATGAATATAAATTCCCTCAATTGTACACTACTTTTACCCTGTTTGCACATTAATCCTCCTGGCCCACTGTTTTCTCATCAGAGCCTTACTCCAAATATTCTGCCTGATTTCTCACTAGGTACAGTTTCCATCAACTTTCACTAAGCACCAATCCCATACCGGAAACAATGTAAGCAAAAGTACGTTTTCTGCTCTTGGGATCTCACGGTCTAACACAGCGGAGGTAAGTCCAAGATTCTTCACCTGCTATTTAAGGTCTCTGGCCACCAAACTATCCTTCTGGTTTACAACTCTACAGATTCATAAGAGATTTTCCTTCAGTTAAATGGGTTTATACTCTCCCATCTCTAAACTTCTGCTTATGACATGTCCATCCTCTTGCATCCAACCAAGGCATCCTCCCCTTCCTTATCCAAAGCTTTCAAGACCCAGCTCAGATGTCATCTGCTTCTCTAGCCTGGCAGTTTTGAATCATTCTTGATATGTGGCATCTATTCTACTGCTGCTTTATCTATTTTTTAAAAACAGGTGACCACCAGTATTTCAGTTTTCACATATTCATACATCTCCTACCCTGTTCATTTGTAAGATCCGAGAAGGTCAGGAATTCTCAGTAGGATAAGGTGAGTCTTACCCTTCCTCAAGTGCTTCACAGTGCCTTTGTACTTAAATTGTCAATAAGAATTCACTAAGTGTGTGGATTTGACAAGGTTTTGGAAAACCTACATGCTTAGTTTCCAGAACAAGATCTGACAGCGAAAACATCCTAGGCTGCTGTCTGTCTTTCTAGCTAAGCATTATCACACAGGAAGGACTGCCGCTCCTATTCTTGGTAGAGAAAACATCTAACAACAGTATTAACACAGTTGTAAACAAGTTGCTAGATTCACCTCTATGAAAAGCTCCAAACACTTTCAAGACTAATTTAATAGTTTACTTACCTGCCACCCACAGCAAAATCAGAGATCGCATAATAATAGGACTTGAGAACTTTGGGATCGTTAAACACTTCATCTCCAAAAGTGTTCAGGCGATTAAGAGTTACTCTGATGTCAGTGGCAGTTACCCATTCCTGTCAGGAAGCAAAAATAGAAACACAAAAGAGAAGTGGAGGGACTGAAAATGATATAAATGTGACAAAATGTTCTCAATCACTAACTTATCATTTAGCTTACGCCCTCTTCTAGCACTCAATCTATTATAAAACTCAATGACTTCTTTAATTTTCTAATATTTTTCTCCTTCTTGACTCTTCCCTTCTTTGATTTGTTACTTTACTACTCGGAGTCTCAAAACACAAGGATAATAACAAATTTCTTTGCAAGGCTGCTGAGAGGCTTAAAATATAATGTGCAGCATACATTAGGGACTCAATATACATGCCCCTTCCCTCCATCCTGCATCCATACCCCAAATACAGTCAGGGATACCAACTCAGAGCTCATGGGGCACCACACTTGGATCAGAGATGCTGGTCATTGCCTGTCCCTGCCCATGTTATAGCATCTATTCCTCCCTGCCAACCCAAACCACTACTGACAGATCTGAGGGAGATGCCCAAGTACTTGCTAATAAATCATTACATAGGCTTGAACCAATAGGATGTTGTCTGTGTTTGTCTTGACTCTCCCCACAATATCACCTTCTCTCTGAGGCCTTCCCTGGCCACCTTATCTAACATTGCTACCCCTCCCCAACTTCCTATTTCCCACTCTCACTTTATTTACATTGTCTTTTTTCACACACACCCTACCCTTCCCACCACACTGTAAGTAGTACCATGAGGGCAGGAAACTTCTGTTTTGTCCACTGCAATTTCCCTAGCATGCAGTAGGTATGTAAACTATTATTTGCTAAGTGAATGAATGAATTTGAAGAAACCACAACTTATCAAGTTGGTAGGTATACCATAATGGCAGAGGACAAGAATGGGGGCTGTAGAGTTTTTCCCCAGGTTTTATGAGCTCTAAGCCCTTACACTGAGCTAATTTTAGGCAGATATTTACATGTGTGGTAGAATTCTATGCTAATGATCCCAGTGAATAATGTCTGCTAGGGCCCACACCCAGTGCAGTCTCTTTCTATGCTGACTCTAGGCTTGGGTGTGTGACTGGTTTCAGCCGCAGGTACATCAACAAATGTGACATAAGTAGAGGCTCGGTAAGTACTTGTGCACAGGGACTCACCCTCCCAGATCACTTCCACTGTGGTATAAATCCTGGTCTAGCCTCCTGATAACAGAAGACCACAGGGAGACAGAGACCCGGGCCCCAGCTGACCTGTCAGGTGAAGTGACCCAGGCTAACACAGAATCATGAGAAATCATAAATCACAGTTATCTAAAACCATAGGTTTTGGGGTGGTGTATTACATATAACCACTCAAAGATAGCATTTCCATTTTAAGTCCTTCCTAGGGACTGCACAGTCCTAGGAAAGGACAACAAAATCACCTTTGGAGACGTAACAAGCAAGTGCAGAGGTGCAGACATCTATGTTTTCAGAAGGCTCCAGGTGAGTCTGGGAGGCACAGCCTTGATTTGGAATCACTGCCTTAAGCCACACCAAATACCTGGCATACAGAACAACATGGAGAGCTTATAAAAGCTAATCTCCACAAAGCCTTCAAGTATAATTACAAAGGAGAAGAGACGATTTCACCATATCCAAACTTGGAACTCCAATAACAACTCCTACTCACAGCCACAACGGTAGGAATATTTTAGTCGTCTGTAATGTAAACAGCTAAACATATCTCTGTGTTTAGTGCTTATTATATCTTCTACAGGCTTCAACCTTATCACAGTTCTCTTTGAATAAGAGCTTCTCAAAAAGCTAAGCCATTTTTCTTCCTAATGGGCATCTTTCAAGAACAGACCCTGGAGCTAGACCTTGCAGGTTCTGAATCCCAGTTCTGCCACTTAAACTGTGTGATTTGAGGCAAGTTACGTCCTTTCTGGGCCTCTGATTCCTCACCCGTAAAATGGAGACAATGAAAGTATCTACCTTACAGAGTTACTGTGAAGGTTAACTGAGGTAGAAAGTCAAAGGGCTTAGAACAGTGCTTGTCACATTATAGTATGCTACAGTAAGTGCTTCAATAAATGTAAATTATTATCATAAATCGATACATGCTTAGTAATACTTATAATATGGTGAAACCAAGAAGGGTCTCCTTCCCCATCTGGGAGATTACAGCTTCTGCAGAGAGGTTCAGGGAACAATGAAGAGAGGGAGAGAGGTGGGAGTTCCCTCTCATTGTCAGATCAGCTAAAAGTCAAATTAGCTCAACCTCCTTGGCAACTAGATATCAGAGACAGAGCTCTTACATCGAGAGACACATAATTAATGTTATTCCATAATGAAACAGACTGACCACGTCTATGCAGACGCCCATAGCATTTTTTTTTTAATGCCAGGTCATAACCCATAGCATTTTTACCACACGTAGTCTCATTACCTCTTATAGTTTCACTAGTTTCTATGGCATAAAGAGTAACAAACATCACAATTCCTACAGTTGGGGAAATGGCTCAAGACAGACAGAGCAGGTGTACAGTTAGCAAAGGTGCCAGAAAACCACAGTTACAACTTTGTATCACTGCATTTTCCTACTGACTACACTGTTCTTTCTATTGTTGCCTCATCAGGACAGGAAAATGCAATAATTTGCTGTAGGAAAGAAAGAAGTCTGGCAAATGTTTGCTAACTGATCAACTTAAAGAGTATTTGTAGGTCACCTCTCCACTGGGCATTCAGTCTTCTGCTTTTTCTTTTATTTCTTCTTCTTTTTTTTTTTTTTTTTTTTTTTTTTTGAGATGGAGTCTCACTCTGTTGCCCAGGCTGGAGTGCAGTGGCATGATCTCTGCTCACTGCAACCTCTACCTCCCGGGTTCAAGTGATTCTCCTACCTCAGCCTCCAGGGTAGCTGGGATTACAGGCACCTACCACCATGCCTGGCTAACTTTTTTTTTGTATTTTTAGTAGAGAGAGGGTTTCACCATGTTGGTCTGGTAGGTTTTGAACGCCTGACCTCAAGTGATCCACCTGCCTCGGCCTCCCAAAGTGCTGGGATTACAGGCATCAGCCACTGTGCCTGGCCCTGCTTTTTCATCTGTCAAAATCAGCTATCCTCTCTGCCATTTATTTTGAACACAACTTATCTCCATTACAAGAAACACTTTTTTGCAAGGCCTTGGCAAGAACACTCATTGCTCACTATAACCTCAGAGTTTACCAACAGCTTTCACATTCATGCTCTCCCAGCAACTTACAGAAACACAATGGAAGGGGAAACTAGACCCATAGAAAATATATTCTTATCTTTTGTCACTGTCCAAAACCATACAATTAGAAACAGAGTCCCTGAACATAATAATGGAGAGAAAGAATAAGAAGATCCAAATTAGAAACCCTAGAAAAATGGGGTACTTCCCATTGAGAAATCACAACAGCTTTTCATATAATGTATGCAGCATTTGAAAACCCATGATCAGACTATCTTGTTTCAGTCAACTGATATAGGCTATTCCCATGTGGCTGTTGACTTCAGCCACATGCAGCAGCATCTCCAATTCTGTGTTAAAGTACTGAGTACAGCATGAGGCTCATCAGCTTTTCTATCATCAAATAGCTGGGACATATGAAAAGTTCGCAGAAATCTGAGCAACACAGAAGAATTCCGTATTATGGTGTATAAGGAATATGCATGTAGAATTCATGAGGAAAAATAAATCCTTCTCAAACAGGGAAATGTTTCTATTACAGTGTTTAAGTACAACGCTATGGGTACCTAAATTAATATCCTGTTACTAACATCCATCCTTTTAGGTGATGAGGAGTTTCTTTAATGATCGGCAGTGGTGCCAGACAAACCTAGTCAAGATTGTACTGTGTAAAAATGAAAGAAGATGGCATTCTTAAATATCTTGCTTCGATTGTTTCCCTTTGCTAATTTTAAAAAATACTTTTTATTTTGTCAAATCAAAAAATAGGTAAGAAAAGATTCAAGAAATCTGGGTAATTAGGTCAAATGTTCTCTTCAAAAGGTCAGAAGGAAAATGTTTCCACCTTAGATACAGAGACTACCGTTAAAATTGTTTGACTTTTTAAAAAATGTGTAAAGTTTACATCCTAGAATAGACCTGCAAGTGCATAAGCACAAACATCAACCAGGCAGCAGGAACAAAACTACTTTCCTTTACTTATTAATAGTACACAGAGAGCAGAATCAAGCTCTCTGTCTGTGCTGCTCAAGTATTCTACTCTGACCCCGTACCTCAGAAGTGGGACCACAGGCCCCGCTACAATAATCTTCCCACACCTCACGTTATAGAACTAGCTGGCTTCAGGCCAACCTGTAAGAACTTACCTGCAGCACAGGGCTATTGTCAAAGTTATAGGCACTTGGCCTTCCTTCCAGGGTAGAAAAGGCCACGTTGCCCCCAGTGAGGGGAGAAATGTCACTGAATTCATCAGTACACAAGGCCTGCTGCTCGTCCCCTCCTGTCCTGATGAAGCCGCGGTTTGCCTTGGAGTAGGTGTTCTCGCAGGAACCACTGTAGTACTGGTAAGGGATCCAGGGCCCATCTTCCCGCGTGCGCTTGTAAATGGCAAAGCTCTCTGGGCGGCTGGTGTGGAACTTGAGACGCACGTAGGTGATGTCAAAAGCTTTTCCTGTGGGGCAAACACATCAAAGGTCGTAAGTCACATGTATGAAGCAAAGAAATGCCCTATATTCCCAGCTTAGTTTGGAACTTGACAAAGGATACAAATCACCTTGTACACATTAAACCAAGAAGACAGGCTATTCTAAAACAGAAAACTACATTATTTTCCCACAAAATGACAAATGGCAGTTGGGTCCATAAATTGGCTCATAAAGGCCTGTCGTGAGGTGCATTGTGAAAATTTTGTGTGCAATGAAAACTGGCGGCATATGTTAGTACTGTACTTATGCTATTAATTAAAACTAAAATTGAATTAAAAGCACATTTATTCTTAACGCTGGTACTGCAGTAAAAGCTTAATTAAAAGATACGAAAGCAAATATATGCTGACTTTCTAAATAGGTCTCCAGACCCTTTAAGACTTTAAAAAAACCTTATTCTCTATTAACTGTAATGTTACTCTTGATGCAGGAAGAATATTATCAGCACTATTCTACTTATCTACCAAGTTAAGATACAGACATTTGAAGAAGGGAGGACAGTGTTTGAGAGATGTAGCAGGGAGTAGAATAAGAAAGAAGAATAAAAAATTCCTTTAGCAGATGAACAATGAAATAGGGGAAAAAAAGAGAAAGGGAGAAAGGAGGTTTAAAGAGGTTGTTTGAATATGTTCAAAAGAGAATATATGAGAAATGAGCTCTGAGCAGAGAGGAAAAGACAGCAGTCACTGGGGCAGACAGTTCACTGCCAAAGCCAGAGTGTGGTCTTATGGTCAGGATGGCTTGGTTGCCAGCCAGTGCGTCTTCACGTGGGTAAAAGAAACAAACACCATTCATTCACACATTGGGTCCTGCTATCTCTAACAATATCTATACTTTGTTACTTCTATGTTATAGTGAAGATTCCAGTTTGGTCAACAAGAACTTGTTGGGCACAAATCTATGCTCAGCTCTATGCTATATACATCAGGGAACGGAATGTGTTAGACACAGGGATCCTTGTACTCGAGGAGCTTACAGTTTTTTTCCTCCCTAAGCCAATTAATTCAAGAACCATCCTAACCCTCTCCTACAAAACCCACAAAACAGCAACTTCTGTGCTCTCAGAAGTGTTGAGGAGAGACTTCTGCCACTTTCAGCTCCTCATACCCACTAGTCCCTGAGAGACAAGGAGCGATTCCTCACGTGTGGCCTGGACCCCGCTATGTCTCTCTCTGGCTGCTGACTGGAGTCCCCCTCTCTCCTCTCCTGCACTCAGTACAATACAGTGCAGCTCTGCCTCTGTGTGGGGTGGGGTCTGCTGCTATCCTGTTGCTGGATCTGGGACTAAGTGGGTGTGGTCAATTCAGGGAGGAAAAGAGCAGAAAGCCTATGCAAGCTATGTGTCCAGGCCACATTCTTCAACTGAGCATTCTCTATAATAATACTGACAGGAAGAGCCATATCTGACTACTTCTCAACCGGCCCAGATCTTAGAGGAGGCTGGATTAACTGTTCCCCACACACATGAAACATACTTGCACACACCTTAGCTTCAACACAAAGCCATGTGGCATGACAGAAAGAACACAGGACTGGGCATTTTGAGACCTGAGTTTGGATCCTGCCTCCCTCCTTCACTAACCATATGATTTCTGCTCTGCCATTTTCTCTTTGTAAAAATGATGACAATCCCTGCCCCACCTACTTCAAGAGTTGCTGGAAAGTCAAACTAAGATCTACACATACTTGACTAATTGTAAAATTCGATACAAATATAAGGTATTATCACAATAGGGTTTATAAAGAACATTCCTGAATTGGGATTCTGAATATGTTCACACAAAAGGACCTGACTGTTCCTGGTACAGTTACCAAAGGATATTATACAAACGTGAATATTCTATCTAGGATGCAGTACATTTTGCCTAGACAGAGGTCACACGAAATACAGTTTACACACTTCCTGTTAAAAGAATGCAAGTTTTACCTGTATCTCTTTATTGCGTCAAAAATGTCAAGATATCACCTTTGAATGAGGGTGAGGTTGTAGTACAGTATCTGTGGCATTCCAGAGACTCACTATCTAAGACATTCCAGAATGGTTAAAGTAATTTTACTCATGAGTAAGTGGCCTGGATTGTTCAAAGGCTCACTCACTAGTCTGTAGATTACAGATTATCCTTGCTTCTCTATTTTCTATCTTTCTGATATCTCATTGTTCTTTAGCAACCCAACGGCAACTGACTGGGCCAAAGGAGAGAAGGTAAAATCATCAAGGCATCCTGTGTTCCAATCAACATCTGTACTACAAAGTCACACTCTGAAAGAACCAGGCATATGTCTCTTGCTGCGGGCATAGACGCACAGCCACAAGTAGCAAAATGTCCAGAAAGCAATTATGCTAGCATTAAACTCTGATGCAGTCTACTTTGCAGGTGCTGGCCTGGCCTTGCTGGCACTGAGCTTCATTTGCAGGGCTACCTTTCTCATGACAACCTACAGCCACAGCTGGAAATGAGGGAGCTCTATGGCAGTCTGTATGGAGGCTCACACACCTCCAGGACAAAAAAGCCATGTGCACTGTCCTCAGAGTTGCATCAACCCAACAGCGCATACAGACAGCTGCAATTTACAAATCATCATGAGATGATTCCATGACAGAGGAAGTGCATCATGTTTGGAAAGCATGGAGAAGATCATTTAACTCAGATTTACAAGTTCAAGAAATGCTTCCTAGAGGAAGAGGCATCTAAATCCAAGACATGAGGAATGCTTAGAATGAGCTAAGCAAACAGGGACCCATCGTCCAGGCACATGAAATGGCATGTATGAAAGCCCAGAGAACACAGAGGAGTGATCACTGGAGGAATTAGAGTTGTCTAGGGTAGCTAGAACTAGAAAGTGGCTGGAGATGAGGCAAACAAGAAGCAGAGCACTCCAGGCTACGGTCATGTTTAAGGAGCAACTTTACCTTAAAGGTAATGGCCAGCCACTGAAGGCATTAAACCAGAAAATACATGATCAGGTTTGATTTTTAGAAAGATTAGTGTGGAGATTAGGTTGGAAGGGACAGGAACGAAGATGGGGAGGTCAAGATGTGGCAGTAATCCAGGAAAGATGACAGAGGCTGAAGAATGGGAACAGATGAATGGAGAGAAATGAGTGGACCTGAGTGAGGTGTAGGAAGCCGTTTTCAATAGGAACTTAGTAACTGATGTACTACAAGGCGATAGGGAGCTGCTTTTGAAGGCCTCCTCTACTTGTCACTGTCAGTACCCTGTTTCACTGTCAAAGTTGCTTTTTCCCATTCCATGAGGTGGAAGGATTAAGAATAACATTCAGTTTTCTAGTTTAAAATGAACCAAGTGGAGGGTAGTACTATTCACTGAATAGAGAACAGAGAAGAGTGGCAGGACTGGAGGCAGGTGCAGGGGTAGGATGGGAAGATGAATTCAGTTTCAGATACACTAGTTTGGGGATGCCTGCAGGTCACGTAGATGAGGAAATGTCTGTAGGGAGCTGGATGTGAGCAGTTTGACAGGTCAAGAGAGATATCTGAGTTAGAAACAGAAACTTGGGACTCACTAGTATATAGATGGACACTGGAGACTTGAGTACAGTTGAAGCCCATGGAGTAAGTGTGTTGCGTGAAAGCTGACTTCTGAGACCACCGTAAGGTGCACAAACGTTCACAGCACACACAGAGGAAGATGACAGAGGAGGCTATGAAGGGCCAGCCAGAGGGAAGAAGGCAAGTAAAAGAATAAAAATGTCACAGAAGCCAAGGAAAGACAGTTTTGAGGAGGGAGAAATCAACGGGGTTCAAATATGATAGGAGAGTCAAGTAAGATACTGACTAAGAAGTATCCATCAGCTTCAAGCCACAGAGGTCACAGCTGCACCAAAAGCAGTTCCAGGGACAGGACGGCAGTGGTTGGAATTGAGAATGGGCCGGGCATGGTGGCTAACGCCTGTAATCCCAGCACTTTGGGAGGTCGAGGCAGGTGGATCACTTGAGGTCAGGAGTTCAAGACTAGCCTGGCCAACATGGTGAAACCCCATCTCTATTAAAAATTCAAAAAATTAGCCGGGCGTGGTGGTGTGTGCCTGTAATCCCAGCTACTCAGGAGGATGAGGTGGGAGAATCGCTGGAACCCAGGAGGCGGAGGCTGCAGTGAGCCGAGATCACGACACTACACTCCAGCCTAGGGAGGCGGAGGTTGCAGTGAGCTGAGATCACGACACTGCACTCCAGCCTAGGCAACAGCGCGAGACTCCCTTTCAAAAAAAAAGGAATTATTCAGAATGGACAGCAGGCAGACAACAGTGAGTGTAGTTAATCTACCATGTGGTCTGGCTAAAGAAGAGGAGAAGGAGGGGAAGATGATATTTGGAAGGGTTACAGGGCCAAGGAAAGACTTATCTTTTTTTCTTTCTTGTTTTCTGATAGTAGAGATGAATGTGTATTAAACACTGTTGTACTTGAGTCAGCAGAGAGGGAAAGGTGAAAAACAGAAGCTGGAAAACAAGAACAGGATTCCATGTTTGTTGGGAGATTGGTTCTCTACAGAAGGAAACCTGCCTCTTTGCTCTCTGTCTGGGTACATATGCAAAGTGACGTTGCAGGTTTTAAGGGACAGAAGTTGAAATTCGAGTTCTACCGATGACTTTTTTTCTGTGTAGTGAAAAATCAAGGATACCTGCTAACGACTGGTGGCAAAGTCAGGGAGTAACGCTGGGTGGGGAATATTTGAACAGAGTGTAGCCTGTAAAGTCATATCCCTTCCATAAACAAAAAACTCAAGGGCAGATGTTTAGAATGAAGCACACAAAATTAACCAATACTTCCTGCTCTGGGTCCTACAGTTCATGCTGGCTGAGGGAATGAGAAGAGGGGAACAGGCCGCATCAACAACGAGAATCCAGTCTTTGTTCATGTAGGACCAAGCCAAGGAATTCTGCTTAATAGCCACTGTAAAGTCCAGCAAAGATAGCTGACTAGAAAAAAGAAGGCTTACTGGGCAGAGACCAGGTGGCTAAAAAGACAGCAGAAGGCCATGCCTTTGTATGAACATCTCTGTGGAGGTGTGATTTCCACTGCAGCATTCAGCATCCCCTCTGCCAATATAATAGAAAAACAACAAGACAAGGGAACTAAAGTTGCTTCAAGGAATTTGGAATCCAGTCTGGATAAATAAGAAGGCAAATACAGAAAATGGAATAGAGGGGTCAAAGTGCGAGGTATGTGTGTTATCTGGAATTAACTACAACCAGAACTAGAACACTAAGGAGTTTCTTATTCTGTTAAATAGCTCCACTGGAGGCTTACCATGTCTTCTCTCTCACCATACTTTCCTACTCTGTCCACCCTACTCATTTCACAATTGACAAAGTAAGAAGATTCAGTTAACAGGTAGATGAATAGAAAACAGGACCAGATCTTCTAATTTCCAGTCCGATGACACTACTAAATTATCATCACGCTGTGGGAGCAAGTCAAAGTAGACAGTATGGCTTTAAGGTAAAGTAGCCAAGCCAAACAATTAAGGAAAACAGTAAGTGCATTTCTGGATGTATTCCAGCAACTATTCAACCAGAACATCTTCCACCCCTCACCCCATGTTCATGCACATGAAGACTAACCATGGATATACACACCACCAAGAAAATGTTTAGCTTCTGAGTGTTCTACTGCCCCTCCTCCTCCCCCTGCCATATCCATTCCATAAACAAAAAACTCAAGGGCAGATGTTTAGAATGAAGCACACAAAATTAACCAGTACTTCCTGCTCTGGGTCCTACAGTTCATGCTGGCTGAGGGAATGAGAGGAGGGGAACAGGCTGCATCAACAAGGAGAACCCAGCCTTTGTTCATGTAGGACCAAGCCAAGGAATTCTGCTTAAGCCTCCTACGTGGTGAAGTATTTCTAATGTCTCTGAATAGGGGAGAAACTCTTCTTGTCTTAGAATTGGATTGAAGCACTGACTGCTGGGGAACATAAATGCTTCTCTGTTATGTGCTACTCAGAAAAATTCCATAAGGATCTTGTGAAATAACCTCCTTTAGAGTTTAGTAATGAATGACAATGGCCATATAGAATTTTATAAAATTGCAAAATGCCCTTCCACAGCTTGAATTAGAAAAAGAAAACTAGTTCATTCTAAAGTATCAAATTAGGAGTCACTGGTTCACTACTGGCTCTTATGTGCTAACTCTCTGGAAGTCAGAAAAGGAATGCTCTCCTTGAAGCCAGACTTGATTTTAGGAATATAAAACTAATAAAGTTGTAGCACAAAGTCAATTAGAGATGGGGTGTGTTTAGGTTACTAAATGGGATTCTCCAAACAGTTAACACAAACAGTAGTCACAGAAAGCAACTATTTGAAAATGTTTTCAATTTTGTTAGCATAACTGCTGGCTGAAACAAGAGTTCCCAGGCAACACATCCAGCTGCACACCAGCTGTTATTGTTCCACCTCAGCGGATGGATTGCACAAATAGAGTCTCACTGATTAAGACGACCCAAGGCCAAGTTAATACTGACGGTGGGATCCTCAAGCAGACACAGGCAGGCGATCGGAAAGCCCTACAGAACAACTAAGCACATAAGGAATCTACTGAGATGATCTGGTACAGTGCAGTCACTCTAGTTGCTGAAACACTCACTCCTCATTATTGCCTGTTGAAGGGCTAGTTTCTATTGGCTAAAACTTATCTTTAAAATGGTTTGTTTTTAAAAACCTATTATCCTGTTCCTTTCCCCTAAATGTCTGTACTCCCTTTTCATGGCCTCCCCCTTGCCAATCAGTCAAATGCCGACAGTGCAAGAGGACAATCCCTTAGAAAGTATATTTAGATCAGCACAACTTAAAAATGCAGACAAGTAAACTTTACAGCTTTGTATAAAATAGTAATTCCTAACTAAATTTATGACAACAAATGCAATGGAACTTACAATTTGAGAAAGCATCCCTTTCAAATGAATGAACAAAGGCCTTCAATAATCATGTTTTCTGAGTACAGGCAATACGCACTTCCTATCACACTTGGGCCATTATTAATAATCAAAAGACACACTAAGACAAGCAGAGATAGAATATGGAAAGTCTCAATTCTATGTTGCCACAGTGAAATACAAGGCAGGTGGGTAAAACAGAAGATATTTTAGAATTTCTCAAAGCTAACAGAATTCTATATCAAAAGCTATTTATAAAAATAATGGAATGATTATCACTATGGAGCTAAGAGGAAAACAAAAGTTTTGAAATAGACGGTATGATTTTGGAGAAGATATACCCATAATCTCTACGGAAATCAGATTTTTCCATGAAGTATCAAAATTAAAGTTTAAGCCAAAAAAGACACTTCTCTTTCCCTATCACCCTCAAAATATTACTTGGTGCTATGGTTAAATAAGATCACAGCACTAATCTAATGTAGAAGTTCTCAAAAATAAAAGCTTTCTGCTTGCATTACCTAACTGCAATGCCCCAAAATGCCATATACACTTCAGTAAACTGAAGGGCCAAAATTGACTAATCATGGTAATTAAAATGTGATCATAAAACAGCCATTACATGCATACAGAGAGAATTCTTAACTGAACACTAGAATGTCAAACACCCTTGGAGAGAGTAATTTCAAATAAGTGCAAATCACTGTTACAGGGTACAAACAATTTCCACTATCAAAACATATGATAAATTCATCCTAATCTGCATATCTTTGCCATTTTATTTGATATACTCACCAAAAAAGATAAGATTCCCAAGTGAAATTTTAAGCCAAGAACTGGGGAATGTGCCTTATTAACCCAAACCCCATGCTTCCAAGAGTCAATACCAGACCTAACTCATGGTGGTAGACCACAGGCATGAATAAGTCCTTGAGCTGGGCTAAAGGAACAAGGCCAGCATTCACCCCCACTCATGCAAGCTGAGGCAAAAAATCCATTCACTCTGCTAAACAAAGTTCCCACTAAAGGGATTTGACTGACATAAGATTTAACGGAGTCACAAAGAAGGCAACTAAGTTAATTATAACACTAAATAAAAAGACAGTTAAATATAAGCTACATAAGCCATATTTTAGAAATGTATAATTGTTAAGATATGAAAAAGACACCATAATTTTATGGGAAGCTATTTCTTGTTCTGTGATATTCATATACTATTGAAAGCTGGCTATAGTTTGGCTTTTATCTATAACAGAAGGGTGAAAATAGTTTTTTTTTTAAAAGAGAAAACCATCTAATTAAAAAAACAAGATTCTAATACCTAGAATCTAGGTATTAGATTCTAGGTATAGTAATAGACTAAGGTCAACTCCAGTAATCCCACAAAGTCACAAAAAGTTGACCAAAGTTTACTTTTTTTATTCAACAACTATCTGCTAAGTGAAGTTAAAAGTCCACTGTGATGTGCTATTTAAAATACTCCAATCTGGCCAAGCGTGGTGGCTCACGCCTATAGTCCCAGCACTTTGGAAGGCCAAGGTGGGAGATTACCTTAGTTCAGGAGTTCGAGACCAGCCTGATCAACATGGTGAAACCCCGTCTCTACTAAAAATATATAAATTAGCTGGGTGTGGTGGCGGATGCCTATACTCCCAGCTACTCAGGAGGCTGAGGCAGGAGAATCACTTGAACCCGGGAGGCAGAGGTTGCAGTGAGCTGAAATCACGCCACTGCATGCCAGCTTGGGTGACAAAGCAAGGCTCCGTCTCAAAAAACAAACAAAAAACTCCAATCCTTCATTTTGCTAGAGTGCCTTTTATTCTTTAGTTTCATTCCTAATAAACTTGGTCCCTAATTCCCCTAGATCATGTACTATTTGCATCTGTCCTCAAAAGAGGAAATAATTACAAATTACAAATACCGCAAGATATCTTACATACTAAAACGGCTTTCTCAGTTTTCACAACTGCTTATTAATTTCTTACCACAACCACCCATTAGGTCAAGGTTAACAGCTATGACTGGTCTTGATAATTGCTCAAGTCCAAATTCTTCCATTCATTCAACAAACATTTACTGAAAACCTACTATATGCCAGTCCCTGTTCTAGGCACTGGGGCTTAGGAGAGAATAAGACAAGGTCTCAGCTTTGTAGAACTTATAGTAAAGTACGGAGCATGCCTGGGAAAGGGATAGATTTTAAAATAAAAATGAAAATTCTGTGTGTCAGATGATGGTGAAAAACGAAGTGGGAATAGAAAGTTTGTAGAGAGTCTATTTAATTCAGCATTATCAGAGATGGTCGCATGACATGGATAAGGTGATATCTGAGCAGAGCCCTGAAGAAGTAAAACAGTGCAACATCTAGAGGAAGAGCATTCCAGGAATGGCAAGTGCAATACCCTGAGGCAGGCACATGCTGGCAAGTTCCAGGGAGTGGTGAGGAGGCCAGTGCGGCTGAAGCAGCAGTGAGTAAGGTGGAAAGGTATTAGGAGATGAGGTGAGAGAAGCTGAGAAGGGGAGAGGATGCCAACATGGAGGGCTTTGTAGGTCACTGTAAGACTTGGTTTCTACTCTGAATGAGATGAAAACCCACTGGAGAATTTTATACAAAGGAGTAACAGGCTCTAACTAGTATTTCAAAAGGATGACTCTGGTTGCTGTACTTACCAAAGACTACAGAGGGGATGACAGAGAAACAAGAAGATGAGTTAGAGGAGTTTTGCAACAATCCAGCTAACAAATAATGGTATTTTGGACATATTTTGAGGGTGGAACAAACCAGTTTTACTGATGGACTGGATGTGGCGTGCAAGCTTTGCCTTATACAATTGGAATGATGAAGCAGTCATGGGGGGATGGAAAGTAAGAAACTGGGAGTTCAGTTTCAGATATAGTAAGTTGAAGATGCCCATGAAACCTCTAAGTGAAAATATATCAATTCAGCAGTTAGGATATACAAGTCTGGAGTTCAGGAAGAGGCCACAGCAGGAGAGAGAAATCTGGAAGTCATCAGCATACAGTTAGTATTCAAAGCCATGGGATTAGAGGAAAACAACTAGGGAAGGGATATAGATAGATAAGAGGTACACAGACTGGGTCTCGGGACATACCAACTTTTAGCAATGGGGGAAATGGGGAGGACCCAGCAAAGGAGACCGGAGAGAAATAGCCCCTGAAGTAGAAAGAATAACAAAAGAGTAGAATTCCAGAAGCCAAATTTTAAAAAGCTTCTTTTAAAAAGAAGAAGAGAGTGATCAACTGAACTTGGTCATATACTCCTGAAATGCTAAGAAAGATGATGACTGAGCACTGGCTACTGGATTTGGCAACCTGGAGGTCTGACCTTGAGTGTTTTGTTAGAATTGACAGGAATGAAAGCCAGAGAGAATACTGGGCATAAGGGAAGGGGGCATTGGAGACAGGTAATAAAAACAATTTTCCAAGTAATTTTTCTTATTTATTTTCTGTTAGAGACAGAGGAGAGCCCTAAATTGCCCAGGCTGGACTGCAATGGTACTATCATAGCTCACTGCAACCTTGAACTCCTGGCCTCAAGCAATCCTCCCACCTGGGCCTCCCAAGGTGCTAGGATTATAAGCGTGAACCACTGCACCCAGCCCACTAAGTAATTTTTCTATAAAGAAATGAGGTGGTAGCTAGAGGGGGAAAGGGGTGATCAAGAACAAATTGCTTCTTAAGATGGGAAGACATCATGTATTGTGTTGATGGGAATGATCCAGTGTGGCAGCTGGATTTCTACTGAACAGTGAGGACTTTCTCTGGTGGCATCACTGGATTGGAGTGGGTCTAAGAGAGTCCCTTTCATCCACAAAGACGTTCTCTAAAAAAGCCTTCCCAAAGATTTCCTAAAGAGAAAAGGCATAATATACATTCTCAGGATCACTATAAGCATCCGGACTAAAAAGAGTTACCTGTACCCAAACAGTTCAAAACCCACAGGCGCTCTAGAAGGTCCCTTTCCATTAGAGCCAGCCCACGTCTATGCCTTCCTGTTACAGTAGTTCCCATCATCTGGCCCACAATGAGGTCCCAGACTGGAATCACCCATAGAGCTTTTGAAAATGCAAATTGTTGAGCCTCATCTCCACAAGTTCCATTTTGGAAGGTTTTGGGTGAGGTCTCAAACTCTTGTGTGTGTTTTTTTCTCTTTAAACTTTATGGTCTGTGACATAGCCCTTAGGAGATCCCCAGAACATGTGCCCTCAGACTCTGTATTTGTATAAAGCACCATAGACAATTTTTATGTACAATTACAGTTGAGAAATACTTCCCTACTATAAACTCTTCTCCATCCTGGTTCTCATTCTTTAAAGAATCAGGTAACAAAAGGCTTCTGTGGAATGAACTTAAGTTCTGATTTTCATGTCAGACATTTCAAGGTGCAATTTATTCCATGCATCAACTGTAGGCATAGGCAGTAAACCAGAAAAGTAGCAGTCTTCTTTAAGACACACACAGATGTTAAAGTCAACAGGTATACTCACTCCACATCCAAGTCTGGGGGTGACTGCACCAACTGAACCCAAACTCCCCAACATTTTCCTCCATGCCAATTACCTCTATCATTCAATATGCAGTCACAAGGCCCTAAATCCTAGGCAAGTAGAAATACACACTTGATTTTTAGAAAACCTATCTACTGCTGGGGATTTCACAGTGGTATCTTTTACAGGCAGGCGTTGGTCAAGATTCCTTGTAAACCAAATTCCCCACCCTCTCTGGTGTCCATCCTTCCTTCCTATAATAAAATGATACAGGACCACCAGCAATTCTCAATGGTAAGGGACACAGCTGAAAGCAAAGAGTTAACTTCTGCTTCAGTACACTCAAAAAGATAAGAAAACACTTTTTCTTCTTTGTCTAGAAGCCTAGACTTGTTTAATCCCAGTCTGTGTCGGGTAATGTTGGCATTTTCAGGGAGGGCGTTACATTCTGTTGGCTACAGACTAGCATAGAAATATTTATTTTTCAGAGAAGAAATTTTAGGTATTTAAAAAATATATATTAAAAGGGGGGCTTAAGTACAAAGCGCCAGATGTTCACATAGTAATTAGAGAGGGAGGGGAAGGAGGAAGAGGAAGGAGTGGGGGGGAGGGAAAAGAAGAGGGAGAGAATGGGGAAAGAATAAGATTGAAGAATTATAAAAACACTATAAAAGTCCAGACTTGGTATTCTGGATTTTAAATTATCTCACGACATGCACAACTATCTATAGGGCGTGCTTTCTTTTCACTTTAGAAACTCCTTGGGTCACTGATCCAACCTCCTTCCAGACTCAAGCCTTAGGACACACTTTAAGTAGCTTAGAATCCAAGACAGAGGCTGGCAAACCACAGCTGGCAGATTAAATCTAGCCCACCACCTATTTTTGTAAACAATGCTTTACACTGTTTATTGCTGCTTTTCTGGCTACAAGGGCAGGGTTGGGCAATTGTGGAGACCCTGCATGGTCAGCAAAGCCTAAAATATTTACTAAGTGGCCTTTTACAGAAAAAGTTTGGTGATTCCTGATCTAAGAAATGAAAGAATATAAAACGAAGATTTCTACTAAAACCTCTTCTTCTGCAGGGCATACTGTTTTAAAGTTTGGTCCAAGGAAGTTTGCATTTTTCCTCTACTCTCATGAAAAAAAAGCAGAAGGAAGTCCATTCAGAAATTTTGTAAGATTTAATTCAATTACATTTGATACCCCTAGAATTACCTATGATTTCACAGAAAGAAGCACTTTCTTTTCTTAACAAGCAAAAAGATTAGCAGGTAGGGGAGGGGATGGAGATTTGATGCATTTCAAAAAATAAAATCTGTAATAATATCCTTTAGCTCTTATACAGCTCACAAAAATGAACCAGTGAAGCAGAAAGACAAGGAAAACAACACTCTTGGAACAAGTGACACCATTTTTCCAGTGGTGCCCCCTCCCATACCCACCCTCTCCCCACCAGGCAGAGGCTTAATAAGCAGCAGTTGCAGTGAAGGGGAGGAAACTGATTACTCAAGTCAAACAGTAAACGTAACTGGGACAGCAGGAAAAATGACATGTTGAAAACTGCAAATAAAGTGGAAAATGCAAGTAGATCTCATTTAGATATCTACAAGAATCTCCCTCCCTTGTCCTCTGGGTAGGAATTCAGTCCTTCGCACAAGGCCTCCTTGTACTTCTGCTCTTCTGAGCGGATGGACAATTTACATCATGAAAGTACCCTGCCAGCTGGCACTCTCTCTACAAGCGACTGATTGTGAGCAGATGCCTTCATAAGTATAAACGAATACACCCCCTTCTTCATTTTTCATTCATCTACCCTCTTTGCAAAGGAATAAGAATGTACACTCTACACACTCTCCTTTAGAAACCAAAGTTAGTGTTCTTCATATCCCTTTCTCTCTCATGGGCTGTGCTTGAATGTGCTATTGTGTTCCTGATTAAATTATACCTTCTACAAAACAGCTAAAATGTATGTAATTCCCCTGGACTACATGTAAATAATCTTGCACTCCTAGATGCATCTGCTTATTTTTTCTAATGACTGTTAAGAAACAAAACTACAACAAATTTAAAGGTCTTAATTGGCTTTTGTGATTCCAGAATTGAGCAACATCTTACTCTATAAAATAGAATGAGTGTTCCAATGAGCTGAGCAGAGGAATTAGTTTTATAGACAAAAAAGGTCTGAGAAAAGCAGAAACAGAACAAAAAGCAGGTTGACTGTTTCAAAAGTTACTTTCCTTTTAGGGTTAAACAGAGGAGACGTCTTATCATGCCCAGGTAAACTGGGCCCCTTCTGATTGGTTTGTTTGTGAATCTGAAACAATTGGTTGTTTCAGTATTCAGTTTAATTATATGGTACCCAGCATGAACAACTCCATTCTAGTTTAGTCTGGTCTGCTGGGGCCTAGTGCAAGAGGCTAGTCTAAAACAATGGGCCCCCATAAACTTTATTTAATATGACTTAGATTAAAAACTATGTCCTAGAATAGTCTCAATTTAGAACATTTGATAATCTGCCACAACAAAGAATCATAACTTTCAATCAGAAGTCAATCTAAATTATTGGTGTATTTAGTGTTATAGATTAAATAGTCTTTTTTTAAAAAGCTTCTTTCTAGTTAAATCACCTTCCCCTTAAAGCACATTCTCATTTCAGAAACTTCTTTAAATTTACCTTTAATTGGAAAGTAGTAAAGAGTTTGGCAGATAAATATCAAAATGTCCCTTTCCAATGAGGAAAAACTTTTTGCAATCACGCTTGAAACTGTTTTATAAATTATGTAGATAGCATATTCAGTGAAGGTGTCTTGAGGGTAAGGAGATCACATGACAAATTATTTACATAGCATATTTCAGGTAGGTCAGTCAGGTTCCCAGTACTTCAAAAACATGGGCCCTTTAATCTGCTTTTCCCTTTACATTGAGAGCAAACATTAAACAGTGATATCAGAAGAAATGTTCTTCAATCCAATCTTTGCCATATTTCAAACAGACAGCACTGCAGTTCTCCTCCATGGGAGTATTTCACATGCACCCACAATGGGACTTGTTCTACCTTTCTATTTACATTCTGGAGAACAGCCAAAGTCCTTTCTGGCTCTCTTTGATCTCATGCCAGAGACTTGGTATCCAACACCTACCTAGAAGAAATTTCCTTAGGAGTTCCATGACTAAAGAGGAGTTAGGAAGAAGATGGAAAGTATTCTATAAACCCACCCTGTATCATTATCACTCCCCAGCTTAAGAATCTGTGCAGCTCACCTGATCTAATGCACACTCCTCAGGCATGTTATCACAAGGCACCCATAAGTCTGGACAACTGTGCTTCATTTTCTATCTCCAAACCATATCCTACAGTTCTCCAGTGTAAACTAAAACCTCTGTTCCAGTCTTGCCATCTGTATTATCCATATGCCACATCTCACCCCTAAGCCATTCTCTAGTCTTGACGCCTTCCAAGCCCTATCCATCTTTCCAGGTTTGATTCAAGTTCCACCATATCCATCCATGCCACTTTCAACTTGTATTATCATCTTACTTTTCTGAACACATAGCACTTACTGTAATTCACCACTTGAGTATGTATTCTTTCATGTTTCTTTGCCCCAACAAGTTTAACTTATTCAAAAGCAAGGAATATATACTTTTGAGTATATTCTCTAATAGTGCTTTTCAAGCTTTTCTAATCATGACACAAGTAAAAAAGACACTTTACATTGCAATCTTGAACTCACACATACATACACAATTGAAACTCAAGTTTGACAAAATAATACAATACTATCCACGATGCAATCTGATATTCTAGTTTTCATTCCATTTGATCGAATATGCTGGTTATAGTTCACTAAATTGATTTTATGACATTAGGGAGCTGTGACCCACAATTTGAAAAACACTGCAATTTCTAGGGCACTGTGCTTGTCACAAAACAAGTGCTCAACAAATATTTATTTACAGTAGACTGACTCATCTACCAAACAAAACAGGCTAGAATTCTAAAACAAGACAATATTTTCTGGATATTGATGTAGAGCTTATGATGATGCCTTTCAAGGCTTTCTTCCATATTTTAAAAACAGATCAACATTAAAAGAAAATCTTTGTACATGGCAGCCTTTAACAAGATCAAAGAAAACAGGTCGGGCATGGTGGCTCATGCCTGTAATCCCAGCACTTTGGGAGGCGGATCACCTGAGGTCAGGAGTTCGAGACCAGCCTGACCAACATAGAGAAACCCCATCTCTACTAAAAGTACAAAATTAGCTGGGCATGTTGAGGCATGCCTATAATCCCAGATACTTGGGAGTCTGAGGCAGGAAAATTGCTTGAACCCGGGAGGTGGAGGTTGTGGTGAGCCAAGATCATATCATTGCACTCCAGGCTGGGCAACAAGAGCAAAATTCCGTCTCAAAAAAAAAAAAAAAGAAAGAAAGAAAGAAAGAAAAGAAAAGAAATGCCCTTTTCCTAAAGCTAAGTAGCAAAAATTTCATTAATCAACATGGCATCCCCAAGAGGGAAAGAAGCCTCTAGCCCTCTAAGGGATCTTAGAGGAACTTAGGAACGTATCCCCTAAATTCCTTTTAGCAGCTCCTTCAGCCATGAGCATGTGATAAGCTTTCATGGTAGTAGCAAGGATTTCCTCTCTGTGAGACAGATGGACTGAGGCCCAGTGCGTGGCGTTAGATTTCTACTAAAAAGAAGACATTTGGATAATTACTGTTTGATGCTCATGACACTTTTTTCATGGTATTATCAGTACCTGGAATTATCCTCTTTATTTTCTGCATGTTTTATTCATGTCACACACATACACACACAAGAAAGTTAAGATTTTGAGGGCCAGGACTCATCCCCTGCTATCTCTTTATTTTGAGGTATGTTTTTGTTGTTGCCTTTTATAGGGAGAGAATTGTCTGACTTTTAAAGTAAGCAGCAACCCAATAGAAAAAAGAGAGTGAACCTAGGTGAGTCTGACTTGTTGTTTGGTTAATACAGTCAATGATTCACTCAATTTACAAACATACCCTGAAACTTACTGTGTGCCAGGCAATAGGCTGAGTACTGAAGATACATAGATAAAATAAGGGTGAGCCCCTGCCTTAAAGGAATTCCATATGACAGATGAGATAAGATACAAATAATTAAGATACACAGTGAGATAAGTATTGTACTAGGGAGTAAGGGACAACCATACCTCAATTTTCTAAGTGTAAAATAAAGAGTTTACACAAGATGAACTCTAATGTATACATCTAGCTCCAAAGAGCTTGACTCTACAATCTTATCTGTTAGATTTCTGAAAATATCTCTATTACTAGATCTTTTCAATACTTACCTTTCTCGTAGTAATGTTCTACAGAAATGTTAAAATGCCACAGGAACTGATTTTACAACGATGAAGGACATCAGAGAGATGAAGTATCAACTTGATTTCCAATCAAGTTCAGACTTAAGTAATTTTCTGACCCTCTACGATGCTTTTGCCAATATTCTGTATTAAGTGGAGTCCTATAAGCCCAGCTGCAGGTAAGTTTATGTTAAAATAATTTGCAATGAGTAACAGAAGGTAAGGTTCTATTTTAAAGGCTAAAAATTTTCTAATGATAGGGTTCTCAAATAGTTGTCTCCATCTTTGGATGAAAAAAGGTAACTCTTGATTTCTATGTCTACAAAAGATGAAGCAGTGCAATCTGCAGGCTCCAAACAAATAATCCAACATCTCTATCCACACCTAGCCACGAGGGACAAGTGATATGTAATGTTTTAGAATAAATTCTTCAGTAGCAAGAAAGGATGAATTCTCTGCTCTTGCTTCTATCACTTGAAAAGGTAAATGTCTGAAATCCTTTGAAAATTAGCCCAATTTACAAAACAGTGGAACTAAACTGAACTCCCACCACTACTTTGCTCGTTCATTCTCCCACAAGTTTGGAGCAAAGACCCCATTGACTTATGCATGTAGGCGGATTAGAATCGCAACGCGGCCATATAGCACATTGCTGCACAGTGATTCTGTACTGTTAAGTCAAGGCAGCGTTCACTAGATTTGTCTCCTGACTTTCCTTCTTTCCACAAAAATATAATTTCAAGTCTACTATATAGTATAATTGTGTAATTTAGGATAAATAAGGCCTGTATATACATTTATTTATTTATTTATTAATGGATATAGGTATTCCTGTTTTTATTGTCTGCTTATACTTGGTGCCCTTCAAGGGCTCCCCTAAAAGACCTAAGTGGACACAAATGTATCCTAAGGATCAAGCACTCCAAGTTCTTAAATGTCCAGTGATAAGTGAAAAGAAAATATTAGTGTGAAAATAAAAGGCATATAAGAAGGAGAAAAAGAGCTAAGTGGTAGAAAACAAGAGCAAAAGAATGGTATAAGGCTAAAGCAATTATCACCGATTTTCCACACCTTTAGAATTTATTTTTTTTTTTATTTTATTTTTAGACGG
>NW_016813373.1:1871236-1889199 GCF_001698545.2 Rhinopithecus bieti | reverse complement strand
GGATTACAGGCTTGAGCCACCGCACCCGGCCACCTTTAGAATTTATAAAGCATATTTATAAACTTTCCAAGTGGCACTTACTTTCTAATTTAATTTTCAAGCAGTACTAAATGCCTACAGCAATGGAGCCTATAAGGACAAATGCATTCCCCCTGCCCTCAAAAAGAATACAGCCGGGCACGCTGGCTCATGCCTGCAATCCTAGCATTTTGGGAGGCCAAGGTGGGCAGATCACCTGACCCCAAGTGTTCGAGACAAGCCTGTGCAACTATGGTAAAACCCCATCTCTACAGAAAAAAAAAAACCCCACAAAAATTAGCCAAGCATGGTGGTGTGCACCTGTCGTCCTAGCTACTCAGGTGGCTAAGGTGGGAGGATCCCTTGAGCCTGGGAGGTCGAGGCTGCAGTAAGTCATGTTCTTACTACTGCACTCCAGTCTAGGTGATACAGCAAGACCCTGATGCAAAAAACGAAACAAAACAAAAACAAACAAAAAAACGGGGACAATTCAGTGAAACCACCAATCACAGAGCAACACAGAGCAGGGTGTGCTAAGCCTTAGTAAAGGCACAAACAGCAAAAACTGAGCCCAAATGGATGATTTCATAAACTTTTTTTTTTTTTTTCTGAGACAGAGTCTCACTCTATTGCCCAGGCTGGAGTGCACTGATGCGATCTCAGCTCACTGCAGCCTCCCACCTCCTTGGTTCAAGCAATTCTCGTGCCTCGGTCTCCCGAGTAGCTGGGATTATAGGCGTGTGCCACCACACCCAGCTAATTTTTGTAGTTTTAGTAGAGATGGGGTTTCACCATGTTGGCTAGGCTGATCTCGAACTCCTGACCTTGTGGTCTGCCCGCCTCGGCCTCCCAAAGTGCTGGGATTCCAGGCGTGAGCCACCATGCCCGACCAAATTTACATTTCTTCTTCTGAATAAGTAATAAAATATGAATGGATGGTTTTGACACAATGGACCAATAAAATATACACCCTCAACCACATTTTCTTTCAGAGTTTCTCCTAAAGTTTTCATAAATGAATTTTAAGAATATTCACAATGAGTAAAATGTCTGTTATTGTCACTCTTAATGTCACAATAAAAAAAAGGATGCATCGTAAGGAACCCACAGAGAACTTAAATGAATACATGTACAGACAGGGACAGAGGCTAGTTCTAAATACCATATATGCCTAGTATAATGAAAGAATTTCTCCTCTAAGTTCTCCTTTCAGAAAAGGGAGAACTGTCTTATCTTCTAGTTCTTACAGAGCTTCCCAAGTACTTCACTTTACACCACCAATTACTGTGGGGAAATCAAATTACCTTAATATGACTTCAAATAATACAAGTCTCAGAAGCTTATTTGGGATATGTAACGTAAAGTATTTTGTTTCATTTTCTTTTGCTTTTTTTTAAGAGAAAAAGAAATTAACCCAGATTTATGTAGTCATTCTTAGTAGGTATGGCTTTAAAATTAAAAGTGCTGAATATTGTAAATAATATGCTTTTTAAAGAATACTTTGAGGCAGGAGAGTGCATAGTTACATTGTAAAGATCCCACATATTAACCAATAAGAGAAAGGGGGTAAAAAACTATCCTAACATTATGTAAATCAGTATGCATGGCTTGAAATAAAACTTCTAGTGACAGCAATCTTACACAAATTTAAAAAGTACTGCATCACAATGTATTCATGAAAATGAATATAGTATGATCTGGGAAATTATGCTGATGACTAAAAAGTGACTTCAATAACTACTGATATCAAAGATGTATGAAAAAAACTAGAATAAAATTGTCCTGTAAAATGTAAGAATGTGGAAAACAATCCCAATTCTGTATATATGTGATTTAAAACATGTAAATGAATATTTTTAAAAGACATCTGATTATTTCACTTATATTAACATTTTACACCTTCAAGTTGGCAAAACCTTTTTAAAAATCTTCTAAAAGGAAAAATGATAAATAGCCTAATATTTTATACATACTTACATAGTAAATTTCATGTCATGATTCAAAAGAAACAAGATGGTAGCCCAAATGGGATTCTGTGTGAGAATGACCTACATTTAACTAAGCAGTACTTATACCAAAGTTTCAGTCTCAGGACATACCAGTGTACATCAGGTAGCATATGGGCAGCTGGCTGGCAACTCGTCCAGGTGTGATTCTTACTGTTTCTGGACATTAGCTACAATTCACCCAGATGGAAGGATGGCTTGCTTGAGATGCTTCTATCTGCTTGCCATTTTATTCTTACTTTACAAAAGAAAACTCAACTTCAAAGTTTAAAATTGAGATCTACCTTTAAAGGCAGATAGATCATCATCAATACCAATCCTGTGGAATGAAAGAGCATTTGTATATGGCAATAATAGGGAATCTACCTTTGATGGTAACAGAATAACGTAAAAGAAAGCCCAACACTTCTCTTCGTTATCTGTCTTGCACCAATTCAAAAAGTTATTGACCTTTCTTCACTTCTTCCAAGTTCTCCCACCAGAACAAGTCACAGTTAAGGCCAAAAATGTTGAAAGATGCAGTATCACAGACAGCAGAAGAATGAGCATTTCACTAACTTCACATGAGCTATGTTTTCTGAGGCACAGAACTCTTGCACCACCATATCACCACATTACAAATGATGATACTATCCACATCGAGGTTCAGGCTGGCAGAACCTCACGGGAAACTACCCTGACCTTAAAGAGCAATGTCCAAAGTCACAGTTCTAACTTGGACTCCCAGTACTGGGATATGGTTGCCATATGGTTGACACTAATCTTAATAAACCCCCAATTAAGACATCTTTACAGGCCTAGTTACATGCCTAAAATGACAGAGATACTTTCATCATCAGTACTAATATAAGGAAGGCACATCAGTGCATAATCACATTAACAATGTAACCCCACAATGTAACTCCGTTTCCAGCAGTGATTCTAAAATGTAAGACACAGTTTCTGGATAAGCTGTGGTAATTTGGAGATGGGAAAACATTGGGAAATCCTTGCCCTTCAACTCCTGTCTGCACACACACCTATCACCAGTTACCTCCTTTACCATAATGACATCTCCACAAGGAAATCATCAAAAGTACATTTAACATTGCAATCTCTTTAGAATTCAAAAGCATTACTCCTCTCATTCATTGCTGGTGGGAATGCAAAATGGTACAGCTACTTTGGAAGACAGTTGGCAGTTTCTTACAAAAGTAAATATACTCTTAGCATACAATTGCTGAATGCTATGATAAATGTATGGTAACTTACTCTTGAATTTGCTCAACTGAGTTGAAAATGTATGTTCACACAAAAATATGTACACAGATGTGTCTATAGAAATTTTATTCACAATTGACAAAACTTGGAAGCAACCAATATGTCCTTCAGTAATTGAATGGATAAACTGTGGTACATGTATACAATGGAATATTATCCACTGATAAAAAGAATGAACTATCAAGCCACAAAAAGATACAGAGGAAACTTACATTCATATAAGTAAATGAAAGAAGCCAATGTGAAAAGGCTATATACTCTATGACTCAAACTATAAGACATTCTGAGAAAGGAGACAGTAAAAGGGTCTGTGATTTCCTGGAGGTAGGGGAGGAGAGAAGGATGAAAAGCAGAGCAGAGGACTGTCAGGGCAGTGAAACTACTTCGAATGATACTGTAACGGCACATGTCATGAAACATTTGTCCAAATCCTTAGAATGCACAACACCAAGAGTGAGCCTAAACTATGGACTTTAGGGGATTATGATACGTTAATGTTTTATTGATTATAACAATCATGCCATTCTGATAGGAAAAGTTGACAATCGCAGAGGCTATGTGTGTGGTGATCCAGAAAGAAAATATGTGGGATTTCTGCACTTTTGACTTAATTTTTCTGTGAACCTAAAAATGCTCTAAAGATGTATGTATGTATGTATTTATTTTTGAGGCAGAGTCTCACTCTGTTGCCCAGGCTGGAGTGTAGTGGCGCAATTTCAGTTCACTGTAGCTGGGACCACAGGTGTGCACCACCACGCCCAGCTAATATTTGCATTTTCAGGAGAGATGGGGTTTCACCACGTTGGCCAAGCTGGTCTCGAATTCCTGACCTCAAGTGATGCGTCCGCCTCGGCCTCCCAAAGTGCTGAAATTACAGGTGTGAGCCACCATGCCTGGCCATAAAGTTACTAAATTTCATTTAAAACACTTGTTTTAGAAGCCAAATGAACTGTGTTATAGCCTTTCGAAGGCAGTTTACATTCAAAAGTATTAAAATCTGAGAACAGGTTGGGCACAGTGGCTTACACCTGTAATCCCAGCACTTTGGGAGGCCGATGTGGGCGGATCATGTGGTCAGGAGTTCGAGACCAGCCTGGCCAAGATAGTGAAACCCCATCTCTAGCAAAAATATAAAAATTAGTTGGGTGTGGTGGCAGGCACCTGTAGTCCCATCTACTCGGGAGGCTGAGGCAGGAGAATCGCTTGAAACCAGAAGATGGAAGTTGCAGTAAGCCGAGATCGCACCAGTGCACTCCACCCTGGGCAACAAGAGTGAAACTCCGTCTCAAAATAAATAAATAAACAAAATACATTTAAAAAATATCTGAGAACATCAGTACTGCCAAAAAGTTGTCCTAAGGCCAGCTATTAGGTCCAAATCAGCAAAGCCAAGGATTGTGTTGAAAAAAAAAAAAAACAAACAAACTAAAAACTAAAACCTTACCACACAGTCTAACAACATTAAGTTTCCTATTTAACATAGGATTTAAAATACTGGCATCAATATAATGGTTGAGATTTAACCAGCTACTGAGGATGGAAAAAATAAACAGGAAGAAACAAAACCTCTGATCCCCAGCAGGTCTGACTCAACTCAGTGACCAATAAGTGGAGCTGGGGTTATTATCAACCATCCTAAGCCCCAAGGCTGCAGCTGAGGGGATAAAAGATCTAACAGAGAATCCTTAGCTTCCAGAGAAAGGGAGGAGACAACAGTGGGGCCGATCCGCTGAAGACTCCAGGTGTACCCACTACCTCGCCCTGCCCCACCCCATCCTGTCCCTTCAGAAGTTGCAGCTAAAACCAGTGTCTACATCTCCAAGTTCTGCACATGTATATTTCATCAGTGATCAGCTATATGGATGTAGATAATCAATGATGAAGGACACAGCCTAGAAACTGTGATAACTTAAATAGCACCTGTAGAAAAAATAGCTAGTACAATTTTAAAAAAGCAAAAAAAAATTTTTTATTTTGAGACAGACTCTTTGTCGCCCAGGCTGGAGTGCAATGGCATAATCTCTTCTCACTGCAACCTCTGCTTCCCAGGTTCAAGCAATTCACCTGCCTCAGCCTCCGGAATAGCTGGGATTACACATGTGCTAATTTTTTGTATTTTTAGTAGAGATGGGGTTTCACCATGTTGGCCAGCCTAGTCTCAAACTCCTGACCTCAGGTGATCCACCCACCTCAGCCCCGCAAAGTGCTGGGATTACAGGCATGAGCCACCATGCCCATCCAAAAAAAAAAAAACCTTTTTTAACATTGTCATGGATGGCATTATTATTACTCAATGAGATCTTGAGTATCACTGTAAAATGACTACAGTAATAAAAACATTTATGTTTCTTTTTGGCAGAATTCTGTGTAATCTAATAATGCTAGTTAGTTATTTCAAGTAAAATCACCTGATCTACAGCTTTTCAAATTCAGAATTTTTATCAATCCATTAAATGCTGATTAGGTTCCAGGGAACTAACTGACTTGTGATAACCAAACTAATTTAAATACCATAAATAATCATATGTAAAAATTTCAACGAAAGCTATTTTTGTTAAAACAATGGGAATAGATATCTGCATAGGACAAGTCCTCACAGAAGACCAGATTAGAGGGCTGGGCATGTGCAGGGCTCACACCTGTAATCCCAGCTACTTGGGAGGCTGAGGAAGGTGAATTGCCTCCCAACACTTTGGGAGGCCAAGGCAAGCAGATCACTTGAGGTCAGAAGTTCAGGACCAGCCTAGCCAACATGGTGAAACCCTGTCTCTACTAAAAATACAAAAATTAGCTGGGTGTGGTGGCATGTGCCTGTAGTCCAAGCTACTTGGGAGGCTGAGGCAGGAGAATCGCTTGAACCTGGGAGATGGAGGATGCAGTGAGCTGAGATCACACCACTGCACTCCAGCCTGGGTGACAGAGTTAGACTCCATCTCAAAAACAAACAAACAAACAAACAAACACAACAGATCAGAGATCAGAAAGTTGCTTGATAAGCAGAGAACTGGAACAAATGAAAGCTGAACACTCTTCGGCAACAGTTCTATCGAATTATGGCAAACTGCCCTTCTGTAGCAATGGTTCTGTCTAAAAATAATGTCTAGTTGTCTAAAATCAGAGCACTCTCTCTCCCAGAGAGGAGGACAGAGATTAAAATTTTCACTCTTCACTCCTCCTTGTTTTCAATATTCTTTTTTTTTTTTTTTAAGATGGAGTTTTGCTCTTGTTGCCCAGGCTGGAGTACAAAGGCATGATCTCGGCTCACCGCAACCTCCACTTCCCAGGTTCAAGCAATTCTCCTGTCTCAGCCTCCCGAGTAGCTGGGATTACAGGCATGCACCACCATGGCCAGCTAATTTCTTTGTATTTTTGGTAGAGACAGGGTTTCTCCATGTTGGTCAGGCTGGTCTTGAACTCCTGACCTCAGGCGATCCGCCACCTCGGCCTCCCAAATTGCTGGGATTACAGGCGTGAGCCACCATGCCTGGACTCAATATTCTTTATATGCTATTAAAGCTCCTATTATTACAATTTCTTGACTCAATATTCTTTATATGCTATTAAAGCTCCTATTATTACAATTTCTTACATGAATTATATGTCATGATCCCCTTAATCTCACAGCGTTGCCTTTAAACAACAACATAAGAATGAGTTAAAATTACTCCATCTATTTTTTTTTTTTTTTCTGAGACAGAGTCTCACTCTGTAGCCCAGGCTGGAGTGCAGTGGCATGATCTCCGCTCACTCCAAGTTCCGCCTCCCGGGTTCACACCATTCTCCTGCCTCGGCCTCCCGAGTAGCTGGGACTACAGGCGCCCGCCACCACGCCCGGCTAATTTTTCTGTATTTTTAGTAGAGACAGGTTTTCACCATGTTAGCCAGAATGGTCTCAATCTCCTGACCTCATGATCCACCCGCCTTGGCCTCCCAAAGTGCTGGGATTACTGGTGTGAGCCACCGCCCCCAGCCAACACCATCTATTAAAGGTTTAGTTCCCTCCCTTAGTTTAAGATTTAGGGATATGAGGATCCTATCTTATTAATGGAACTTTGGGCCTTAAGCACATTTAAAAAAAGCAATTAACATTCCAATGTGATAAGTATCTTTCCAGTTAACACCTTATCTCCAGATGGAGAAAACAATAGGATACATAACTAGTCAAGAATACCAAATGTAATAAAATTCTTGTTGGGAGTAATCTCTCTGAACCAAAACCTTTTATAAGTACACTAAAATGCAAACACACAAACACACACACACAAGCAAACAAAAAGCAAAACACAACTTTTAAGGGATAAGAAAAATATAGTGTCAGGGTTGAATAAATTTAAGAGACAACTTATCGCCCCAAACACATGAGAGAGAAAACCGGTAAGAGCTAGTCATCAGTTTTATAACAGCACAATTCACAACTGCAAAATTGTGGAACCAACCCAAATGCCCATCAATCAACGAGTTGATAAAGAAACTGTGGTGTGTATATATATATATGATGGCCATAAAAATACTACTCAGCCATAAAAAGGAACAGATTAATGGCATTTGCAGTGACCTGAATGAGACTGAAGACTCTTATTCTAAGTGAAGTAACTCAGGAATGGAAAACCAAACATTGTATGTTCTTACTGATATGTGGCTATGAGGATGCAAAGGCATAAGAATGATATAATGGACTTTGGGGACTTGATGGCAAGGGTGGGAGGGGGGCAAGGGACAAAAGATTACACATAGGGTGCGGTGTATAGTGCTCAGGTGCACCAAAATGTGACAAATCACCACTAAAGAACTTATGTAACTAAACACCACCTGTACCCCAATAAACTACAGAAAAATTAAACATTTGTTTAGAAAAAGAGCTAGTCATCAGAAGCAACAGCACTGAGAACAACAGGGAAGAGCATACAGGGAAAGGCATTCCTGCAAACAGCCAGCATTTTCTGCTATCACTAGCCTTCCCTCTCCAAAATGACTAACAGGATTACCTCTGGGATCACAATGTAAAATGAAAATGCTATATAATTATTCTGCCGAGTACTTTCAAAGGAATCACTTCCCTAAGACTTTCACCAAGAATACATGCTTTTCAAAAAAAAAAAAAGGAGAAATGCAGGGGCAAGTTAGGTTTGAGATTGTTTTCCTTTTAGGTCCTTTCTTCTGTTTTCTCTAAATTCGACAAAAGCAACCCACACTGTTTTCCAAAGTATCTCTTGATTACATCAGTTACCAAAATGAACTCGTAAAACGCAATCTTGGCTACTTCAAGAGACTGCAGTGAAAAGTCACTAGGTAACAACTAAAATCAAGAGGTCCTTCCTTAAGTACCTGGGTATAAAGTTATACTATTTTTCTGTGTTAAAGTATTAGAAGGTATTAGATGGTAAGGGGAGACACAGTGGGGTCTCTAAGAGATTTTTCTTCTGCATGTGTACAAATGTTTTGAGTGCCAGTGATTTTCTATACAAATGTATATCCGAGCTTCAATAACCAATGGTCAAACCTACCACATTAGAGAGTATATCCACATGATGGACTGGCAACAGATGGCAGAAAAGAAGGAAAGCAAGTGGCAGACTGACTTTGTCTTGATGGGGGATTTGATGAATTCAATATGGTCTGGGTACACTGTCTCTTCCTAAAGGGCTACAAAGGTAGGATATGCTGATATGAGGGGGAAGAACTAGGGAAGAGAAAAAGGAGGCTAGTCCCTCCTGCCTTCTCACCCAGCAGCTTGGTTCCACTGCTCCCCTTTGCTGATGGACAAAGATGGTTAAGAAGGATGAACAAACAGTCATGGAAAATATCGAAGGAGCAAAGTACAACTACTGAGGTGCTTTCCCTCATGTTTCTCATTTTTCATCAAACATCCCACTGCAGCACTCTTTTGTTCCTTACTGCTAACAATTAAAAATGACAAATCTCAATTAGACAAAATGTCTTTCTTTCCTACTCAGTGATAAAGGAGAACGAAAGTAAGCTGAAAGCATGAATATAAAATGTGCCCAACAATCACAAAAAAGCTTGGAAAGCACACAAACTTCCAAAGGGTGATGGGATTCTTCATTTCTATCCTTCTTTACTGCTGAGGCATAGTTACAAGTTTACTGTTGGAAAGAAATTGCTAAAGAAATAAAAAGTTCTCTCTGTATCCACAGCTATAAGATCTGGTAAAATACAGAATGAGGTTTTATGAGCCATTGCTTATGACAGCTGCAGAAACATTTAGAGAAACTGACCAGACAACATAATGTCAAATCTACTGATTTCATAGGTCCCAGAGTGCCAAGAGATTAAGAAACTGTTACTGTAATAGCTCTTATTCTTCCTCTCCACAAAGGAGGTGACTGAAAGTCACAAACCAAACATTTCAAATATCCAGAACTCAAGGATCTGTCTGAAAGGAAATGAAGTTTTAAAAATTCTCCCAGAATATGAGAGCTGTGCTCCATCAAATGCTTGTGGCTACTCATTCCAATCACTGTACTATACAAACTAACACAATATTTGAAATGGGCTAACTCTAGAAAGTGTAAGTTCCCTGTTTCTGGGAGAATTGGGGAGTCTGGATCATCAGTATCCAAAATGAGTAAACAAGAGGTCCCTTGAGATGTGTGAGAAAATATTAAAAACACTATATTTAGTTTTGCCACATCCTTCTAAGCTATTTCCTATCCTTGTAATACATATGTTACTATACCATATATGTGTATTATTTACAAGTATAAATCAATATACAGGCATTATACAGGAGTATGCCAATCAATATACAGGAGTATGCCAAGACATATTTTACTACTAGCATGCTTAATCAAAGTTTAGAGACCACAGGACTGACAGCCACTTAGAACTCGTGCTTGTAAAGAGACTAAAAACATCAGATAGGCCGGGTGCAGTGACTCATTCCTGTATTCCCAACACTTTGGGAGGCCAAGGTGGGTGGATTGCTTGAGTCCAGGACTTTGAGAACAACCTGGGCAAGGTGGCAAAAAACCGTCTTTGTAAAAATTAGCCAAGTGTGGTGGTGCACACCAGCAGTCTCAGCTGCTTGGGGCTGAGATGGGAGAATCACGTGAGCCTGGAGAGGTTCAGGCTGCAGTGGGCTGTGATCATACTACTATACTCCAGCCTGGGTGACAGAGTAACACCCTGTCTCAAAAAAAAAAAAAAAAGCCCACATCAGACAGAACTCTGATGTAACCTGACAGTTCATTTTCTTTTTCATTCTTGCTCAAATGTATCTATAATTTTAATAATCTATCTTGGAAAATACTTCCCGTTAGACAAGAAAAATAAAAGCAGTGGGCAAATCTTGTTTCAGTATAATTCTTTTAGTCTTAAGTGGGATTGAGGTTGTGTTTGAACTTGGCAGGAAATAAAAACCAAGTGAGATGAAGGCCAATATATACACCCAAGGTAGTTAAATGGAAGAGGTTTCAGTTACGTCTGTTCAATTACCTAGTATTCAGGTAAAGTTTCATTTTCTTTTTTGCAGCACTAAATAAAAAATTTCCAAGATTTTAAAAATAGACTCCAATAATTCACAGTAAGGCTGGGGATTAAAGGTATAAAACCAACAGATCAGAATGAAAAGATAACCTTTTCTAACTCATAAAATGTCAAAAATCTCCCATAATAAAATAAAGGGAAAAGGTGTTCTATATCTAGCTCTTCCTTCAATAAGTACTTAGCCTCCTCTTCCTTTATAAAACCTGCAACTCAGCTTAATATTACTGTACAATTAAGTTCATACAGAAAATGTCTTCTCTTCCCCAGATCTTTACAGACTGCAGTCTTTCACATGCTGATAGTGCCAGCTTTAGACCAGGACCCTGTCAAGAGTGGCAGAACACTCAGTAAACCACTACTAAGTAAGTGGCTTTACTGCCTTTGTCTTCTATTCATGTCCAAGGGTAAACCACACACTGTATGGTAAACTTTTATGATGTAATTTTGAAATTGTTTTACACACGCACATGTCACTCTTAGATTCCAAATACTCAGTCTTTCCTGAGTTATAGGTCCCTAAAACTCAAGAGAATAAAAAGTGCTATTAAATTCATTGCTTTTCTGTATAAAAATACTCTATGAATAGAAACTTGTGAATCCTTGGTGGCACTAACCTGTCAGTTTATAAAAGATACATATGACTAATGTTGGTACGTATTCCATTTGAGTAATTGCATAATTTCATTTTTTTAGAACAGAAAAACAATGAATATTTTCCATTTCACTTTATGAAGCTAGTATAACTTTGATACCAAATCATATAAGGGAAAAAGGAGTAACAAAAATCATGGGTCAACATGTATAAATCCTGCAAATTAAACCCAGCAATGGATTTTTTTAGTTCCAGAATTACAAGGTTGTTTTCTAACCTATGCCACTTTTTTGTCGTTTCCAGTAGCCTGATCTTCAAACTTGTCCTTTTTTCCTTTAAGCATACTAAACACAGCTCTAATTTCTACACCTGAAATTTGGGTATCTGCTTCTCTTGTCTATTATTTTGCTAGGTTTTCTTTCACTTAAAGCCCTGTTTTTTAATGTGCCTGGTCATCTTTGACTATGTGCTGGACACTGTATTTTAGAACAGACATACATATATATATATGAGTACTTTGAGGCCTACTACATTGCTCTAAAAGAATCTTCAATTGCTTATACCAGACACCTGGGAGTAACACCAAACTGGCTCGACCTTAACACAAGTTCAAGGCTTGAGTGCCTGCTGGGTTACCTAGGTGATGCAAAGCTGGTTCCAACTCTACTCACAGAATGGTGTATTTTTAGAGAACAAGCTGAAAGGTTTGGGAGGGTTATCAGACCACCTATCTTTGAAAGGCCCTGAACTCTGACTCTGTCTCCCTATACGGCTGCCAAAATCTTTGTTTCTATAGCTATTTCTTTCAAATTGGAAAAGGCATTCAAGGCTTACTTCTGTTGTTCCTAACTTCTCCTAGGTTTATATCCAGAAATCCCTACCTATTTTGTTAACTTTCTGAGATTTTTTTCTTGTCCCACAGAAAGACCATTCTAAAAAACCTAGCTGAGTATCACCAGAGGCAGAACCAAATCCTCTCTAGCAACATATAAAATTTAAAAAGCAAAACTTCAGTCTTAATGCTACTAAAACACCAAGCAATGATGGTACAATGATATCCAGCTGACTCTGTCCTTTAATCCAGCAGTCCCCAACCTTTTTGGCACCAGGAACCGGTTTCAGGATGATTCAAGCACATTACATTTATTGTGCACTTTATTTCTATTATTATTACATTGTAATGTATAATGAAATAATTATACAACTCACCATAATGTAGAATCAGTGGAAGCCCTGAGCTTGTTTTCCTGCAGTAACTAGACGGTCCCATCTGGGGGTGATGGAAGACAGTGACAGATCATCAGGCATTAGATTCTCATAAGAAGCACACAATCTAGATCCCTTGCGTGCACAGTTCACAACAGGGTGCATGCTCCTATGAGAATCTAATGCTGCAGCTGACCTGACAGGAGGCAGAGCTCAGGCCATAAGGCAAGCAATGGGGAGCGGATATAAATACAAATAAAGCTTCACTCACTTGCCCGCTGCTCCCCTCCTGCTGTGCAGCCCAGTTCCTAACAGGGCCACAGACTGGTACCGGTTCATAGTCCAGGGGTTGGGGACCCCTGTTTTAATCTACAATACCCAAAAGACATTCATTAATCACACCCCAATAGTCTCTCACACCTCCCAGTAATAACAATGTGGAAAAAGTCTCTTCCACCATTTCCCAGCTTCAATTAAGGCATTCATTCTAGAAGTGACCACACCCATAAATAAGGGTCTTTGCAAATACAATGTTGAAAATCTGAGGAAAGAGGGTTCTCTATGAAACTGGCCTCTAAGGAAGCAGACAGATACATAAGTCAGCTAGGACCCTTGGAGTTTAAGATATTCAAAATGCTGTCTGCAGACCCTGCAAGGACCACTTGAATTAAATGTCCCCATGCCTCACCGTCTTTGGAATGTGTTGTAACAAGATTTCATCCATACTCAGAAGCTCACTAAAGTCACATTATCACAAACAGTGCCTCCGAAGAGCAGACTTAAAAGAATTCAGAAAGTCAAACTACCTATGTGCTATTATTTGTTCTTAGCTCCAAACCAAACAGTTTCCTTAACTTACAAAAGGTAACTTTTAAAACATGTTCCACAAGGTATAAAAATGCCCCATGTTCACCCAGACATATGAACCATGACTAGGAGCAATTAGTTTCTACTCTAAATACAATTTTCACTGCCCATGGTACTTGTATTTCTATAACGTAACACTGCATTAGAGAATACAGAACCATTGTTCCAGGATTTGACATCTGCGAGCCTCTGGTCTCAACATTTTCGTCAACTGGACAGAATACAACCTTGTTTCCCATGTGTTTTACCTGAATAAAGCTTACCCATCACACGCACCTTCTCCCTAAAGCACACACCTTCTTGTGTTTGGGAACTTAAGATGGCACTTCAGCACTATGCTTGAGGGTCATGTTAGGCAGTGAAATCACCAATAAAAAGGACAGAAATGGGGAAAATATGGCACTAAATAGGCTGAGAAAGTGATCCTTATTTACAGCAGGGCAGCTGAAACAAGAAGGCAGAACATTACCTCCTTCCACTTCAGCTGAGAATGTGTTTCAGGGACTCACATTTTTCACTGCTCTGTAGATGTCCCCAGATGACCACAAAACTACCATAAAGATTGATTTCTGTGGTTCCAAAGCTTAGCAAGTAGGCAAACATGCACATATCAAACCTGCAAATAATGACGCCAGAATGTAGAGTCACACATGAACCTCAAAGAGCTGTAGACTTGTCTTCCCAGGGCCCAGAAAAACAAAGACAGTACTATACTTGCTATTATTCTGAATTACAGCTGTATCTGAACACAGCTTCAATTTTCAAGTGAGAAACTCCACAGGGTAATAGCTACAGAACACAGCGTCAAGTATTTTCCTCCACCCACGTGTAGACAAAACATCCATACAGGCACAATCCCAAGTTACTCATTATTGTCCTTTCTGCATCAATCACCAATTTCCTAAGTTGTCAACACACACACAAACACACACATACACACCAACTTTCATACAGAGAGATGCTTCCTGGATCAGTCTTTAATGGGACTCAAAAAAAAAAAAAAAAAAAAAAAAAAAAAAAACCCATTTCCTGACATATAAAACATGATTTCCTAAACAGCAATCTTTAAAAGTACTGTTACTTTGTATAGCGACACAGCAGGTGGCAGGCTGTGATGAAACAGGAAATGAGAACAAATGTCTCCCACACACTCTTGCAGACCACCACAGGGAATATATCAGTACACAATCCTTCATATTTATCATCCAACCAACCATTGTCTGTAGGATTTCTCTTCTTTGAACTCACCCCTACCCACTACTCAGTTACCCTTACCACCTGTCCAACAATTCTTTCCATATCAACAGAAGAAATTTGCTGAGGCTGACATTACAAGGGGAACTGAAAACTCCCACTTAAGATTTTGAGGAAGACCCCACTGAATTCAAGCAGGTAAAAAAAAAAATCCCTAAAGTTTATTTTCTCCTTAAGCCCCAAATAAAAAATATGAGTAAAAGAACACACAGACACTACCATCACCCACAAAACTGTAAGTATCCCAGGAACATCTGGGCATCCACAAGGCATCCCAGTCATCCAACCTCTGTGACAGGCCAGAGAGATGCCTAGAGAGCCAGGACAGCAGAAGAGGCTCAGCTCTGAACCCCCAACAGAAGCACTAGTTGCTCCCTGTCCCTTTACTTAAAATCACAGCTGTTCTAAAGGTGGAAGGATAGAAGAGTTCCCAAGCCTAACTACCTTGTTTATAGGTGAGGAACCAGGCCCAGAGACTAGTAATTTGCAAATATAACTAGTGAATCACAGATTAAACTTTATGACTAGGTATTTACCTTACAAAGGGGCTACGGAAGGATGATTTACTAGGCAATTATGGCCAAGTCTAAGAATTTCTTACCTAATTCCACACACATGCTACAATCTAGCCCATTCATTCATCTGTTCACTTACTCAATCTTTGAATAATCATTTATGAAGAGACTGTGTGCCTGGCACTGTGCCATCTCAAACTACTTAAAATTACTCAACCGGGCCATTCTCTTTTCAGGCTCAGTGCCTTTGTCCACACTATCTACCTGAAATGCCCTCCCTATCTCTTTCAACTCCCACTCCTACTTCAATGACGGTCCGCTGGTGCTGGCTACCTGGAGAAGCATTCTAAAAACAGGCTCCTCGGAAAGCAGCACAAGATCAGCAAAGAGACCTGCCAGGGCCAGGGAGGTGCAAGGAGCACCCAGCTCTCCCCTCAGACTCAGCCAATGCTCCCTCCTGCTATTACCACACAACTGGGACGTACCAGATGGTCTAGGTTGTATTTCTGTAAGTTGAGGGACTGACTGCATTATATTTCTAACTCCCAAAACAATCTGGTTGGATGCTACAAGAAGGAGGCATTCCCTGACACACTGGACACCCACACCTCTCTTCAGGCTTTCTGTTTAACATATCTTTCTCTCCCACTCCAAATCCCACTGAAACAACAGAATAAATAGTATAATATACACTTCCAACTAGACTGCAATCTCCTTAAGGATAATGACTTAACTTTTACCTTTCCTGGATCTCCCAGTGCACAGACATAGGACATTGCATTTTTTAATAATTAGGTTTTACATATATTGATGAATAGCTAACCATCTGTCTAGGTTTTACATATAATGATGAACAGCTACTCATCTGTGTAACTTTGAACATGCCCTAGCACAACAGTGATAATGAAACTACCTATTTATTGTTCCCAGACATACACAAGACTGTTTTGAAAATATGGCAAGAAACAAGTTAAAATGCTTATATGCCATATAAAAGGATCCACAGTCCTGACAATGAACCTAAAACCATTCACTGAGTTCAGATGTTGTAATACACAATATAGTAGGTACAGTAGAGAGTCTGTAATATGAAGGTACATATTGAATTTTAAAACGTATACTCCAGGCAGAATTCAATAGTGGAAAACTGTCTTCCACAAACCAGTCCCTGGTGCCAAAAAGGTTGGGGACCACTGATATAAAGTATATACATGTGTCACTTTTCTTTCTTTCTTTTTTTTTTGAGACGGAGTCTCGCTCTGTCACCAGGCTGGAGTGCAGTGGTGCAATCTTGGCTCACTGCAAACTCCACCTCCCAGGTTCAAGCGATTCTTCTGTCTCAGCCTCCCAAGTAGCTGGGACTACAGGCACATGCCATCACGCCTGGCTAATTTTTGGTATTTTTAGTAGAGATGGGGTTTCACCGTGTTAGCCAGGATGGTCTCAATCTCCTGATCTCGTGGATCCGCCTGCCTCAGCCTTCCAAAGTGCTGGGATTATAGGCATGAACCACTGCACCTGGCCCATGTGTCATTTTTCTAAAAACCTAAAAAAGTCATGAATTGTGAAACATGTCTTGCCTTGAGTGCTGGATATGCGACTGGAGACCTGCAATAATTTAATATCTACTTCATAGAGTTCTTGTGAGGAAAATGAGCATCAAATAGTAGTACAGTGCTTACACATAGTAGGTCCTCATTAAGAGTCAGTGGCTGTTGCTAACTTTCTTAACTAATTTGAAGAACATTAATATCCCTAAACCTTTGTGGTTTTGATTTCTTCTTCATGCTCACCTAAATAATTAGTAATTTGCTTAGTACAACAAATGAGTACTAGCTTACTGTTTCTTACCTTAGACTGTAATACCCTAAGTGCTTGAAAATAATTAGCTTATATTTCAAATTCATTTCAGCATTGAGATTGTGTGTATTCTCTACACACACACACACACACACACACACACACACACACACAAAACAAAATGGATAACGCATTAACATGTTACATCATCTCAGGCAATAAGGTTGTAACAAAGGCCTTTTTTAAAAAAAAAAAAAAATTCCATTTTCAATTTGGTACTAAGAAACTCAGTATTACCAGGTCCTTTTGATCTAGCCTCAATAGGTTACTTACTAGGAAACAGGCCCTAAGCTCAACTCCCATTATGCCATCGGAAGCTCGGGTTAATGGACTCCAATCCACTTATTTTCTGGGAGATTTATCCGAAGCTAACAGCTATAAATGGTTAAGTCTCTTTTCACCATTCATTTTACTACAGAAGCACCCATGTGAAGCCCTCTAATAATAGATTTTCCAAAGTCCTTTCTCCTATCATGATCCACCCAATACCACAAATATTAAGGTCAATACTGACAAGCTAAAAATTAAAAAAATTTAAAATATATTGACAAGTGGCCGGAAGTAGTGGCTCACGCCTGTAATCCCAGCACTTTGGGAGGCCAAGGCAGGTGGATCACAAGGTCAGGAGTTTGAGACCAGCCTGATCAGTATAGTAAAACCCCGTCTCTACTAAAACTACAAAAAAAATTAGCTGGGTGTGGTGGCATGCGCCTGTAGTCCCAGCTACTCGGGAGGCTGAGGCAGGAGAATTACATGAATCTGGGAGGCGGAGGTTGCGGTGAGCTGAGATCATGCCACTGCACTCCAGCCTGGGTGACAGAGCAAGACCCCATCTCTCAAAAAATAAAATAAAATAAAATAAAATATTATATATATATA
>NW_016813373.1:1830705-1871109 GCF_001698545.2 Rhinopithecus bieti | reverse complement strand
TATTAAATTAAAATGAGTGCTTTAAAAATGCAATGACAAAAAAAAGAATTCTAAACAAAACTGAAAAATCGTACAGATGAAAGATTTTTTTTAATTTCTGAAAAAATCCCAGAGCTACTCAATAAATCATCAACAGTTAGACAAAATCCTAGATTTAAAATCTGTAAGAATATGACTACTTTAAAGCTTTTCTAGAAAATACTGTTCCATTTTAACAAACACTGGTATCAAAACAATAAATTAAGCTTATAATGCACTCTTAGAATGTACTTAACTGTAACACATAACTTCAGAAAAGTTATATACCAATGACTAAAACACAATAAACCAAACTTATTGGCCCAAGCTCTGGGGCAGATGGTTTTTTTTTTTTTTTTATACTTTTAAGTTCTGGGATACATGTGCAAAATGTGCAGGTTTGTTACATAGGTATACAATATGTCATGGTGTTTTGCTGCACCCATCAACCCATCAACCTGTCATCTACATTAGGTATTTCTCCTAATGCTATCCCTCCCCTAGTCCCCCACCCCCTGAAAGGCCCCGGTGTGTGAAGTTCCCCTCCCTGTGTCCATGTGTTCTCATTGTTCAACTCACACTTATGAGTGAGAACATGCAGTGTTTGGTTTTCTGTTCCTGTGTTAGTTTGCTGAGAATGATGGTTTCCGGCTTCATCCATGTCCCTGCAAAGGACATGAGCTCATCCTTTTTTATGGCTGCATAGTATTCCATGGTGTTTATGTGCCATATTTCCTTTATCCAGTCTATCACTGATGGGCATTTGGGTTGGTTCCAAGTCTTTGCTATTGTGAACAGTGCTGCAATAAACCTATGTGTGCATGTGTCTTTATAGTAGAATGATTTATAATCCTTTGGTTATATACCCAGTAATGGGACTGCTGAGTCAAATGGTATTTCTGGTTCTAGATCCTTGAGGAATCACCACACTGTCTTCCTCAATGGTGGAACTAATTTACACCCCTACCAACAGTGTAAAAGCATTCCTATTTCTCCACATCCTCTCCAGCATGGCAGATGCTTTTCAGGATACCTCAGTTAACCTTTGTCCAACCCTCTGATGGCATACTGTCAATTGTCTCTTTCATTTGTTCAATTACAATATTCTTAGAGAAAAGAACCCTAAAATTGAGAATGCTAGATTTTGATTCAAATTTTTCCCATAAACGACGATAGAAAGTACAGTACACTTGGTAAAAGGATATAGTTTAAAAGATATAAAGGGAAATAAAAAACTTTGTAATATAAACCTAAGCTTACAATAATAATCACTATGATAATAATGAGTTATCATGTATTAAATGCCACTATATGCCAGTCACTTCAGTGGGAGTTTTACAAACATTCTCTCGCTTATTAAAGTAGCTTGATAAAGTTATATCTTATTTTATTAACATGGAAATTGAGACTCAAGTTCAAGAAACCTGACTAAAGTCACACAAACTGTAAATGGCATAGCTGGAATTTATTTGAACTCAAATCACCCAACTGCAAATCATTGGCTCTTTCAATACTATTTGCCTCTCAAAGCAAACAAAAACTTTTCATTCTTCTCAGAGCTCCAGACTTCCAAAGACATATTCACACTGAATCAAACTTAATTTTAAAATATTAATGTTTCAAAATTATAATTAAAATATACACGTGACAATTAATCTCATGTGTCATCTTGGCTAGGCTATGGTATCCAGCTGCTTGATCAAACACCAGTCTAACCATTGCTTTTAAAGGATTTTTAGATGGGATTAACCTATTTAAATCAGTAGGCCCTGAGTAAAACAAATCCATAATATGGGTCAGCCTCATCCAATGTGCCAAAGGTCTTAATAGCAGACTTAAGTTCCAGAAGAAGGAATTCTGCTTCCAAACTGCAACCTGGAAATTCTGGTTGAGTTTCCAGCTTTTGGACTCAAGATTGCAACATCAATTCTTACCCAAATTTGCAGCCTGCTGGCCTGCCCCACAAATTTTGGACTTGCCAGCCCCTACACTCACATAAGTCAATCACTTAAATCTCTTTCGATACATATACACAGTCTCTGTCTCCCTCACTATACACACAGTCATGCACGGCATAACAATGTTTCAAAGACGAACCACATATAAGATGGTGTTCCCATAAATTATAGTACCATATTTTTACTGTACCTTTTCCTATCTTTTGGTATGTTTAGATACACAAATACAATAGATCCTTAAGTAGTGCCATTTCGTTCAACATTGTTTCAACACTGTTCAGTTATAATGCTGATAAGGAAAAAAAAAAATCATTTCCCAGCCAGGGCCACTGTCTTGGTGGAGTTTGCACATTCTCCCCATGTGCACGTCTCAAAGATGTGCATGTCAGGTTAACTGGCATGTCTAGATGATTCCAGTCTGAGTGAGTGTGGGTGTGTGTGTGAGTGCACCCTGCAGTGGAATGGTATCCTAGCAAAGTTGGTTCCTGAACTGCTGGGATAGGCTCCAGCCACATATGACCCTAAACTAGAATAAGTTAGAAAATGAATACAAATTATTGTAAACTACAAATTCATTGAATATACACTAATCATATAAATGCATCACAATGAAGGAAGGATACAGTCCAAAAGTACGTGGTGACCTGCCATATTTGTTACTTTGTTTTGGTTTTTTGGTTTGTTTTTTAATTATATGGTAACAGAAGGTGTCCCTTACAATTTTTACTTTACAAACTTTATTCCTTGATTTAACTCACCACCACTACGGTCACTGTTACTCACTGATTCACCAAAATTGGGTAAAATTATCTTACTTGTTTTATTAACCTTTTAAAATGTACATGTAACTCACGCTTATTTCAAAGTTTAGTTTTAGAAGTGTTTGTGTTTGGTTATATTTTTGTGACCAGAAGCATGCCACAGGAACTTAACTCCTGTTTATATCAGTTAGCCTATGGTAAAATGGGTTTCCCCACAATGTCATTTCAAATAGCAGTTACCAAAAGCCTATTGAAGACACTAAGTAAGGACTTACTATACCTACCAATGTGTTACAATGGCCTCCAGTATTCAATACAGTCACATGCTATATAGGTTTATAGCCTAGGACCAACAGGCCATCCCATATAGCCTAGGTATGCAGTAAGCCCATACCATCCAAGTTTGTCTAAGTTCACCCTATGACATTCACATGACAAGATCACCTAATGACGCATTTCTCAGAACATACTCAATTGTTAAGTAATGCATGACTATATATACACATATATAAAAGCACTTACATCATTACTGCCCTGTACCATGCTCCAATGCCAGGGAAAGCCTAAACACACCTGCTTGGATGGTACCTGCACTTGGCCATAGTTTAAGAGTCAACTCTACAATAATAAAGTTTACCCACTTTGCTTCACAATACCTAATACAGATTTCAAATTTCAGGTCTTACTGTCTCTTTTATACTTAAAGCCTGACAATAAAAATTTAAGTAATTTGTCATTCAAAGTAAATTACCACAACACAGAATGAACTATGTGAGAAGTAAACATTATCCAGAAGCAATGGAGGGATCTGTATCAAGTATGATGGACGAGCAAGGTATTACATTAATAAAATTAAGAGCATTATCTCATATTACCATCCGGGGAAGATTTCAAGCAAGAGCACTCTCTGTATTTGATGAGTTCATCCGATGTATAAATTTGACTAAACTCTTTATAATGATTCAAATGGAATTGATGAGACAGATGTGTCTCTATCTTCCTTGTGTTTGTTTCTGCAGAAAAAATACATGGAAGATTTATAAAAAATTTGAGAAAAAATTTATCAATGTTTTTCTGCCAAACAATGAATTTAATATTGGATGTGGAGGCATTCACTAACTCCCTTCCTGCCCTCTAAATGTACTTAACTGATAATTACTGTAGATGTCACTAAATATGATTAGTAATACTACTTTATTTTTATTTTTATTTTTTTAAGACTGAGTCTTGCTCTATCCGCCCAGGCTGGAGTGCAGTGGTGTGACCTTGACTCACTGCAACTCTGCCTCCTGGGTTCAAGCAATTCTTGAGCCTCATCTGCCCAAGTAGCTCGGATTACAGGCATGCACCACCAAGCCCAGCTAATTTTTTTGTATTTTTAGTAGAGATGGGGTTTCACCATGTTGCCCAGGCAGGTCTTGAACTCCTGGCCTCAAATGATCTCCCAACCTCAGCCTCCCAAAGTGCTAGGATTACAGGCGTGAGCTACTGCACCCGGCCAATAATAAAACTTTTTAATTTTTTTAGATAGCATCTCGCTCTGTCACCCAGGCTGGAATGTAGTGGTACAATTTCAGCTCACTCCACCTTCTGGGTTCAAGTGATTCTCATGCCTCAGCCTCCCGAGTAGCTGGGACTACAGGCGTGCCCCACCACACCCAGCTAATTTTTATGTTTTTAGTAGAGATGGGGTTTTGCCATGTTGGCCAGGTGGTCTTAAACTCCTGACCTCAGGTGATCCATGTGCCTCAGCTAATACAACTTTAAAACAAAATTTCCTTCTATTTCTCAAGTTTTCTGCATCCATATAATCAAACGCTGCCCTGAAACTACAAGACAAAGTATTCAAAAAGCTATTAAAGTTCCACATTGTAATTTTTAATCATGTTCTGACAAGAAAACAATAGTATTGATGCAGCAAAAAAAGCTATTAGAATCTTCGTATCTTTGAAACTTTGAACTTTTGCAAACAAAATATATAGAAATAAATTATAAGATGAAACCAAGTGATGACTGAAACATAGCTTTCCACCTTAAATTTAATGTACCAAATACAATAAATGTATATAACTGAACACTATTCTTACCTGTTTTATATATTGGGAGTCTGATTTCATGGGATAAAGGATTTTAAGAAGATCTGAGAACTGCTGTATGCAAATGTGCAGAGTCAACTGGCACTATAGTCAGAAAAAGACATAGGCTTCCTTCTCTGCCATGTCCCAATGATGTACAGTAAGAAATTAATTGCCCAAAGCCTTAATTTCCTTACTAGATTATTAATATTTACTTTACCAGGTGTTATCAGCATTCAATACAAATGATGTCTGTGAAGCTCAAGACTGGGACAGAATAGGCACTCATTAGTTATTCCCTTCTTACATGGCCTTATATGTGTGCATTTACCTCAATATTAAATGAAAATGAGATAGAATGTATCAACTAGATCATTTATATTTCAACATACAAATTCACAGAGCAAAATTGATTTCTGATTAGAATTCCTTTTGATGTTTTTCATAATCTATGAACAAAAGAACTTATAGGAATATCTCAAAGTAACATAAAACTTAAAAGATACAGGAATTTAAAAAAAAAAGAAAAAAAGATGTAGGTGTTATTTTCCAATAAGCACTATCAACAACAACCATAACAAAACGTCAGGAAACCATGTTATAATGAGACTACAGGAACATCTTGCAAATGCCAAAGAGAACTGACAAATTATTTCCCAGCTTTCCTTTTGGACTCACAGCCCAATACAGATGAGCCTAGGGGAAGAAAAAAAAAAACAAAAAAAAAATCTAAAGACAAAAATTAAAACTGAAAGAACTGTTCCTTTGACAAATAAGTTCAGGATTTAGGCAGAGTTTTCAGACACTAATAACCCAAGACTAAAATGGAAAGGACTTTATTTTTGAAGGGACCCTTGGCACACCAAAATGTGAGAAATCTAAAAGTGAACTGGTTTGCCAGAGTTTTGCGGTTTGCTGTTTTCAGTGTCTCTCCTTTTGCCTTTCTGATTGACATCACCCTAGTCCCACCCCTCATTAACTCACATCTGGATTGCTACAATAACTTAACCTAGTACCATCAGACTAATTTTCCTGCAACTCTGCTATCTAACCATGTCACTTCCAACAAAAAAAAACTAAAATGGCTACCCTTCCTACCACATCTCAATTGGTCTGCTTCATATTCAAAACCTTCCATGAAGTGATCATATCTTTCTATCTGTATTTTACACAAACCTACTTCTCAACACAATATTTTCTCAAACTGTCTCATTCCTGCCATCACAATAACACTAATTTTGCATCCATATTTTGCTCATACTGTTATATCAACTTAAGATAACTTCTCTATTTCTGCTTTTCACCCATTCATTCGGTCATATAAGCATCTAATAAGTGCCTACTGTGTGTTTGGCATCAGCCTAGTGCTAAGAATACAAAGATGATTAAGATCTACCTCTTGTCCCCAGGGAATGTAATAATCATGAGTCGGACATGTAAACAAATCATCAGGACACAGTGTAGTAACCACTGTAATATTGTGTACAGGGTACTATGGAAACACAATAGGCACAGTGAGTCACTGCAAGAGAAAGTAAGACATGAGGAGAGCCTGGTCCAAGAGACTTCACTGTAGAAATAAAGTTTGAATTGAGTCTTGAAGGATGGCAAATGCAGGACAGAAGGACAGGGTAAAGGCGTAATTGCGTTTTTTTTTTTTTTTTTTTTTTCTTTTTTGAGATGGGTCTTGCTATGTGGCCCAGGCTGGCCTTGAACTCCTGGGCTCAAGCAATCCTCCTGCCTCAGCCTCCTGAGTAGCTGGAACTATTGGTGCATGCCACACTACTTAAGATGAAAATGAAAATGCACGTGATGTTCCAGGAACTGCCAGAGATACAGCCCAAGTGGAATGCAAGGAGCAAGTGGGAAAGGCACATTCACAAGGACTTAAGTCTAGTTACATGATGAGGGGCCAAGGGTGATTTCTAAGCAGAAAGTGAGTGACACGATCAGATGTAAGGTTTCTAAAAGCTTGCTTTGAAAGGACTCTCCTTTCAAAATCAACAGAGCCTTCCCTACTATCACAAGCCTCATGTTTCCTTCCTTGCTCCCCTTCCCACTTCAGGTACCAGAACAAAAACAGCTGCCATCATGGAACATGTGATGTCCCCCACACAGTGCCAGACACTTCCGACATGTCATCTCATTTAATCCTTACAACTTCTCTATAATCAAGGAACCTACAGTCAGAGAAATTAAATTTCTTACTCTAATGCACGTAGTTTGTAAGTGGTAAATGGAATCCAAACCTAACGAACTTCAGATTCTGTGGTCTCCTACAAATATGCCACACACGATCCCAGCCTGAACTGCACTCTCCTCATCCTCTCACTATTTCACATTTGTGTCCCCTCTGTTTTACCTATCTTATAATTTGCTCCCAGATCCAGTTCAATGTCCTGAGTAAGGCCACAAATTAGCTATGGACTTACACTGAGCAAGTCACTTACCTTCGCTAGTTTCTTCACTGAAATTAGGTGGCCACTCAGATCATTTCCATTATCTCCTGCCACACAATCTGGGTTAGTTATTTTTATTGTTGGGCCAGAGTTTTGCTCTTGTTGCCCATACTGGAGTGCAATGGTGTGATCTTGGTTTACTGCAACCTCCACCTCCCGGGTTCAAGCAATTCTCCTGCCTCAGTCTCCCAAGTAGCTGGGATTACAGAGTTATTAATACAAACCACAAACGCCAATATAACAGGGCAAGTGGGCTTATCCAGTCTGGGATGCCAAGTTCCACCATGATGTAATGCATCGGTAATTTATTAATAGCCCATCCATCAATATGTATTAAGAACATCTCTCAAACCAGGAAGCTGAGCCTGAGTTAATAATATAATCAACAATGAAGCCTCTCCCTTATCTCTGAGTAGGTTTCTTACTTTGCTAATACAGCCTCCTCAAAGCATGGATATTCTGCCTGCGAAGACCTGAGCTAGAGGCCACTTCACTACCAGATGAGTCTAAGAAAACACACATGCACTAGGCTGCAGGGAACACAACAGAAGCAGCTGCCTATGCATAATAAAAACAGAGCCTGTCATACCACAGTCATCTTGCAAGAAAATCTTCTGTGAGATGTTTTTTCCTGAAGGGAGAAAATTTTACATGTTATAAAACAGAACAATATATAGATATTACCTTCCTTGAAGAGCCCTTGCTGCTTTGATTGCAGCTGACAGGCCTTTCCTTTAAAATACATGTAAACATGTAGGTAGCTTTTTGTGAGTTTTTTTCTCCCCAATTAATCACCTTCTTTCATGCTACAGGGAAACCAAGTAGGTGGGCAAAATTCCTGGATGTTTTGGGACGGTACTCAGAACACCCACACCCACAGACAGAAGAAATATTTCAAGTCTACATAAACAGTCTTAGAAGATAATTTGGGTAACAAGAAACATTAGTGTAAGACAAAATATTTACATATTGAGACCTAAGAAGACATTACAGAAAAATGGGAACCGTGTATAAGAACTAAAAAACTTAAACCTGAATCCTTTAAGATGTGTTTTCTAACAATTCATTCAAACACCAGACTCCCACATCATCAAATCCATCATTCTTCATTTCAGTGAGTATTTGCTGGAGACAAAAAACATATGAATCTTATCCAATAACTATCTAGAAGAAACAAAATCAGACTTAAATATACACCTGCCAAGCAAACTGAAATAACCATAGACGAGTTTTATCACAAAAGCAATGGTTTCAAGAAGCAGACACATACAAAGATGTACAAAATGCAAAGCACCGTAAAATTTAGTCATTCTCAATATCCTTATGTTACAGGTATGAAATACAACTGACCAAAAACTAGCATCCACTCAACTACACAGTCAGCAGGCTTAAGATAAAATCCTTAAATTGCCTCTAAGCACACTTCCAAGAACTTAACGACATTTAGAACAGAAATGAAGTAGCCAATAGAGACGAACTTTTAGAAAACTACATCATAGACAAAAAATAAATATGAGAGAACCTCTTTTTAGAACAATCAAATATACTCAATGACATAAACTGATGGTTTATTTTTAAAAAGGGAAGAAGTCTGCTATTATCAGTCAAACAAGAGCAAATCCTTCTAAAGAGGACTTCCAATTATGATTTAATTCGTTATGTACTGAACTGCACATAAAAATATATAATATGTTTAGTTAGAGCACATAATATGTATGTAAGAAGGAAAAAAAGAACATCCTCAATAGAGATTAAATGAGGGTGATATACATAACATGTATTTGCAACTTCCCAACCAACCCTTCAGGCTTAGGCTACAGTTTGACAGCTGTCAAAAAAAAAATATGACAGAGTCTTGCTCTGTCACCCAGGCTGGAGTGCAGTGGTGTGATCTTGGCTCACAGAAACCTCCCTGGGCTCAAGCAATTCTCCTGCCTCAGCCTCCTGAGTAGCTGGGATTACAGGCGCCCACCATCAAGCCCGGCTCATTTTTGTATTTTCAGTGGAGACGAGGTTTCACCATGTTGGCCATGCGGGTCTCAAACTTCTGACCTCAGGTGATCCACCCACCTCGGGCTCCCAAAATGCTGGGATTACAGGTGTAAGCCACGGCACCCGGCCAGCTGTCAAATTTTTAAAATAAATTTCTATATGGTTTGGGGTAGTCAGGAAGTTTTCAGAGAAGACAGGCAACCTAGTGAAACGAGAGACTGGCCTGCCTCATGAAATCTGCTTACCCATCAAAGATAGCAAAGGGAGTGGTGAGGAATGAGGGCTGGCCAAATAAAGTCCTTCGCCACATCCAGAAGCCTGTGAAACAGACATCACTGTGCCTCTGAAATACAAACAAATATACCTTCCACTACCAAATACCGTTTCTTGGAGAGGGTACAGGAGAAAACAAGGTAAGACACCAATCTGTGTTTCTCTGAATCTGTTTCCTCTTAGTTCTTGTGGGGAAACAACACTTTGGAAAGCTTAAGAACCTCAATACAGATTGCGTTTTCCTTATCCTTACAGCTTTTTCACAGCCCAAGTAGGCTATGAACTCCCTGAAAGCGCATACGCTTTTATGAAGCTCACATCCTCAAAGCTTTGCATATAGGAAATGCTTAGTAAATGCATGTTTATTAATTCACGTGTTACAATTTTAAAGAAAATAGAATTACACATATAGTATACCTACCAACTAAAGTAAAAAAGCCATATAGCTTCTTAGCAGAGTACAAACACAGAAGCAGCTGTCTGTCCCATGAAGTACAAGTCTGCATACATAATCTCCTATTTCCAGGTTTTGATGCTTATTCTAGTGTTTGTTGTTTTACAGGCTCAAAAACAGAGACGGTATGTAGGGTGGTGGAGAGAGCTCTAGTCTAGAAGTGCGAAACCTGATCTTAGGCAATTGCTATTTCCCTGGACCTCAGCTTCCTCAACCTGTATAATGAGGGTGGTCGACTAAATGACTTCCAAGTTCTACAAGGTCCCTTTATGCCTGACTAGTTAAGTGCCAAACAGGTATTACTGGAGAAATTCAGGACAGATCAATGAGTTGGTGGTTGGGGGAGGTAGGGGGGAGGGTGAAGAACTCTTCAAGGATGAAGATGGCTCAGGTCAGGCCTTGAAAGACAAAAACACACCAGATTTGGTAAGGTCATACAGGGAAGAAACAGAAACCGGGAGCAAGAGGAGCCCACATACGGCAAGCATCAAGTATCAGAGAAAAGAAAAAGGAAGCAGAGGATGGATCGACCATGGGGTGGGTGCCACACTGGCTGCTCTATGTTCACCATTCTATTTAATCCTTACAATCCCATAAGGGAAACACTATGGTTCATTTTTAATACCTGAGGAAATTATGGAACTTTATATCCAAGGAGGCCTGACACACGGCAGCAGGCAGCTGAAGCACGGCTGGCCTGAGATCTATCTGCCTCCACAGCCCATGCTCTAACCACTGCACCACACTGCCCTTCCAGCAGCACTGGGCAGCAGCAGAAGTGACTGGGCCAGTTCTACTCCATCTTTACTAAAGAAAGAGGACTGAAATATAAAAACATAAAAACGCTACTTGATTCTTATTCCATAGACAAGAGACTTTTAATGCAACAGTAACTGTATAATCTCTCTCTTCCAAAAAGTGTCCCCAGCTAGACCCTCAATTTTATTAAGCTCATGAAAAATAATCATCAATTGTATGCTTGCTTTGCACCAAACACCACATAAACACTATTAATGCCTTTATTTCTTTTTTATATTTATTTATTTATTTATTTATTTATTTTTGAGGCGGACTCTCTCTCTGTTGCCCAGGCTGGAGTGCAGTGGCATGATCTCAGCTCACTGCAATCTCTGCCTCCCAGGTTCAAGCAATTATCCTGCCTCAGCCTCCCGAGTAGCTGCAACTACAGGTGCACGCCACCATGCCCAGCTCATTTTTGTATTTTTAGTAGAGACAGGGTTTCACCATGTTGGCCAGGATGGTCTCAATCTCTTGACCTTGTGATCTGCCCACCTTGGCCTCCCAAAATGCTGGGATTACAGGCATGAGCCACCGCACCCGGCCTAATGCCTTTATTTCATTTAATCCTCACATCAATCCTATAAAGTAGGTATTTTTTTACACGTAATAGGGTATAATTTTACCCTATTTTTTTTACAAACAAGAAAACTGAGGCTTCAAGAGGCTGAGTAAGTCACCCTAAGCAGGTGTCACATTCATAGCTGAGTCAATCCCCAGTAAGTGGTTATAAACATCTATCGCCACATTTCACACACTAGGAAGAGAATGATAAAGAAAGGATGCATCCAGGCATGGTGGCTCATACCTGTAATCCCAGCACTTTGGGAGGCCAAGGCAGGTAGATCACCTGAGGTCAGGAGTTTGAGACCAGCCTGGCCAGCATGGTGGAATCCCATCTCTACTAAAAATACAAAAAATTAGTTGGGCGTGGTGGCAGGCACCTGTAATCCCAGCTACTTGGGAGGCTGAGGCAGGAGAATCGCTTGAACCCGGGAGGTGGAGGTTGCAGTGAGCCAAGATTGTGCCACTGCACTCCAGCCTGGGCAACAAGAGCGAAACACCATCTCAAAAAAAAAAAAAAAAAAAAAAGATGCACAAAGTTCTCACTAATCAAAGGAATAAGATGGCAGAAGAAAAGGCAACACAGTAGAGCACCAAGAACAAGGAATCCTGATACCATGAGGAACCACTGGCCTCCTGGCCTGCTCCTCTTCAGTAGAAGGGGTCGGGTGGGAAAAGCCTCCAAGGCTCTAAGGTGGCTGTGGTCTTAGAAGTCTATGAATAATCAATGGCTTCCCTCTTAATCAGGGCCAAATGCTCCACACTGAGTTTTGTAGTCTCCAAGCCAGGAACAGTGTCTAGCATAAAGTAAACACTAAAGAAATAAAATGTTCTGTTTTTCACCTAAGTAAACTTCAGGCTAAGAGAAATGACCTTACAATATATGGGGTGGGTTAATCTTGAAACCCTAAGCAATCGGTTCATTAAAATGTCAAAGACCTTATTTACCCCTGGTTTCTTCTCAATATAACAGAATATCAGTATCCTACGGGCTGTGTTATAGCATCGTTGCCATTAGAATACTGGAAATGACCCCTAAATTTAGGAAAGAGGAACAAGTGGTACCAGTCCCCAAAAGTTAACGTTACAGCCACATTGTATAGAAGGCATTTTATTCTGAAGCAGAGAACAGCCTCTATAACCAGACCCTAGAGTGCACAGCCTGACTCCTCACAAATAACTATGTGGCCTCTATGCCTTGGCTTCCTCCTCCGTAAACTGGGAGAGTGCTCCATCTGCACTGGGTTGTGCTGAGGATTAAATTAATCTAAGAAAAGCACTCAATACCATGCCTAGCACATAGTAGTTACTCAATAAATGTTAGCTATTAAGTGCTGATATTAATGATGCTAGTCTTACAAATGCACCTGAAAATCAATGACTTTGAAATGAAATTGGAGGCAGCAGAACTATTTAGAACAACAAACCAACCCACCTCAATAACAGGTATAATAGGCAGTACTGTTTGTTGAGAGAACATTTTGCAAAACACTAGTGATGATGCTTAGAAAATAAAAGGCAACATTTGAGCAAAGACTCTAGATTTCACCTACCTTAACACTTTTTCCCGATAATAAAACCTATCTTTGGCCAGGAGCAGTGGTTCACACCTGTAATCCTAGCACTTTGGGAGGCCGAGGCGGGTGGATTGCCTGAGCTCAGGAGTTTGAGACCAGTCTGGGCAACATGGTAAAACCCCATCTCTACTAAAATACAAAAAATTAGCTGGGCATGGTGGTGTGCACCTGTAATCCCAGCTACTCAGGAGGTTGAAGCACAAGAATCGTTTAAACCCAGGACATGGAGGTTGCAATGAGCCAAGTTCATGCCACTGCACTCCAGCCTGGGCGATAGAGCAAAACTCTGTCAAAAAAAACAAAACAAAAAAACCCCATCTTTCATTATGAATGTTTTGAATTATACAAGATTGTGCAAGAAAATGGGGGAAGCTGAAGTAATGGTTATTCTTGGATACGCAGTGCAAAGCACCTTGAGTTGCAATCAGGGGCTGTGTGTTTTGACAGGTAACAAAAGGAATGATTTTTTATCCAACGAACAAGCAGAAACCAATGAAAGGAATGATTTTTTATAAGAGAAAAATAAGCAGAAACCAAGAATATGAACACAGCTTGTTATCCTACTGTTACATTTATGGCTCTCCTGGAGAACACCCTGAAGATGGGTCCCTGCACCTGTCTTCCCTTCATTAGACACACAAGGATACTGACCAGAAGAGAGTCTGCTCTCTCAAACACAAGATCCCTGTGATAACTTGGTTTGAAATTTCTGCCAGGCTTCAGTTAGAACTCAGAAATGCATAGCCTCGGGATACTTCTGGCTCCTCTCCCATTGCTCTCTAGTTAAAGCCAAAGAAAAGTGTAACTTCCGCTGGGTGACCACAGGTTCTTCTAAGCAACCATTCCAGGAAGGAAAAAAGGCTGATTCCCCTTGGGGAAGAGCAGTGTAGGCACTCCAACTCAATAACCCCAGAGACTCTGTAAGTGTTCCAGTTACCTACTGCTGCACAACAAGCTATTCCAAAGCTCGGTGGCTTAAAACAACTACCACTTTTATCTCATGATTTTGAGAGTCAAGAATTTGGGAACGGTTCAGCTGAGTGACTCGTGTACTCCACATGGTACTGCCTGAAGTCACACCAGAATCAGACTGACTGGTACTCAGCTGGCAGGTGGGCTGATCATGCCTGGTGCCTTGATGGGGATGGAGGAAAGGCTGGATACAGTTAGGAATGCTCACCAGAAATGCCTGCTCATGTCCTCTCAAATATGGTGGTCTCAGGATACTTGAACTTCTTTCTACAAGGCAGCTCAGGATCCAAAAGGCAGGTGGAAGCTGCCCATCCTCTCAAAGGCTAAGCCTAGAACTGCCATATCATCACATATACTATCCCATATTGGTTAAAGCAGTTACAGCCCAGTCCACACACAAAAGGAGGAGTGTCAAAGCATTTGTGATCATCTTTAATCCATCATAACAATCAAAATCAGAGTTGCATCCTGAACAACCGTGATTTATTAACTAATGAATATTGAAAAGTAAACACCTCAGATTAAAAAAATAATCTGAAAGAAGAGAAAAGGTAATTCTCAGAGCAACAGATATTCTCATAACCTACTAACTTAGAGTTTAAGACTGAAACATCTAAAGGCCTTAAAAATATCCATGTCTTTTAATTAAGTAATTCTTTTTTTTTTTTTGAGATGGAGTTTCACTCCTGTTGCCCAGGCTGGAGTGCAACGGCACGATCTCGGCTCACTGCAACCTCCGCCTCCCAGGTTCAAGCAATTCTCCTGCCTCAGCCTCCCAGGTACCTGAGATTATAGGCATGCACCACCAGACCCAGCTAATTCTGTATTTTTAGTAGAGATGGAGTTTCGCCATGTTGGTTAGGCTGGTCGTGAACTCCTGACCTCACGTGATCCACCAGTCTCAGCCTCCTAAAGTGCTGGGATTACAGGTGTGAACCACCGAGTCTGGCCCAGTGATTCTACCTTTAAGAATCTGAGAAAACTTTGGGAGGCCGAGACGGGCGGATCACGAGGTCAGGAGATCGAGACCATCCTGGCTAACACGGTGAAACCCCATCTCTACTAAAAAATCCAAAAAACTAGCCGGGCGAGGTGGCGGGCGCCTGTAGTCCCAGCTACTCTGGAGGCTGAGGCAGGAGAATGGCCTAAACCCGGGAGGCGGAGCTTGCAGTGAGCTGAGATCCAGCCACTACACCCCAGCCTGGGCAACAGAGCGAGACTCTGTCTCAAAACAAAAAAAAAAAAAAAAAAAAGAAAAAAGAATCTGAGAAAACAAGCAGAAATATTGATGAAGTGAGGTAAATATATCAAAGAACTATTATGACAGTCACAATGTAGAAGTAATTTCTAATAAGAGATAGGGTTAAATAGAGACAAAAGTATCTTTCAAAAGATGACTAAACAACATAATAAAGCTCACATGGAGAGTAAAAAGGTAATAAAACTCTACACAGTATAACCAATGCCAACTTTGAAATCTGACTGATAAAAGTCAACTGGCAGATAACATTACCTTGAGTGGGAACTACATCTTTAGCACATAATATTCTAAGTATATTATGCAAGGAGACTGAATTTGAAAAAAATAATGCATGGAAACACATGTCAAATGGTATCTACTACAGATTTGATGTACTACTGATGCTGCCCAAACTGTTCCTATGATACCCAGTTAAAAAATAAAGAACACAACTGACACAAAGGAAGAAGATCCAGAATGATTTTTTGTTTTGTTTTGTTTCAGTTTGGTGAGAAGGGGAGAGTATGGTATTTAAGGAGATAAGAAAACAGACACTTTTGGCTTGGTGCGGTGGCTCATGCCTATAATCCCAGCACTCCGGGAGGCTGAGGCAGGTGGATCACTTGGGGTCAGGAGTTTCAGGCCAGCCTAGCCAGCATGGTGAAACCCCGTGCCTACTAAAATTACAAAAATTAGCTGGGCATGGTGGCATATGCCTGAAATCCCAGCTACATGGGAGGCTGAGGCAGGAGAATTGCTTGAACCCGGGAAGCGGAGGTTGCAGTGAGCTGAGATCACACCACTGCATGTCAGCCTGGGTGACAGAGCTAAACTCCGTCTCCAAAAAAAAATTAAATTTCAAATTGGAGAAAATAGTTACAAGAAAATAAATCAAGAATATGGTATTGACACAACCTTTTAGGTAAACTTTAAAATTAGATTTCTTTTACCACAATTAAACAATTTTTTAAAAGGCTTCTGCCACAACTTATTCTAATACTGTAATTACAATCAGACCAGTATTAAAGCCTTTCCATTTCTATATGTCTTCTCTACACCCAGGGATGCTATAGATGGCATTTTACCAAGAAAAATATTAAGATGATACTGCTGAGACCCATTTAAAGAGCAGTTGTATACAACAAATATGAAGATTTAGTAAGAAAACTTGGAAAATTTGCTCTAAATTTAGTTTCTTCTATAACAGTGAGAAAATAGACTAGAAATATCAGCAAACATTTCTGGAGAATACATTAGATGCAAAGAACTATATTAATAACAAAGACAGGAAGAAATTTAAGATGTAGTCTCTGCCATCATATCTCCAGTTGGTGAGACAATATATACACCAAAATGTTAATAGCAGATAACAACTTGGCTAAGAATTTGAATAGGAGGAAGTGATACTTGGTATTTTCGAGAGGGCTTTGGCTTCCTGTGTACAACAGAGTGGAGGGGAGACAGAATACAGGGGCAGGAGACTATTTAAAAGACTACATGTGTGAGGATGAGGTGCTGTAAAGATTTTCAAGCTCAACAGACACTCACACCCCCAATTCTATAACAAATATTTTGTAATGCTTCTCCTTTACCATCCCAAAATAAAACCCATAAATTATATAATCTACAAGATATATAACTTACAAGTGGGATAGGTGGCGTATGTGTGTGTAGCTCTAACTATAACATAAAGCAGAAGTTAAAAGGAAATACACGCCTTTTAATAGGTAATAGCTCAGGGATTACTATACTAGAATGCATAACAAAGCTATCAGACATTTGTACTTATTTAAAACAAGTTCATACTTTTAAAACCAGAATTGGATGTCATTCTGTACAAGGCATACAGGAAATGAAAGGGCAGAGGTATAAGTGGACACTGCAATAAAAAATCAGTGTTGGGAAACGTAGCACCAGCAGATTTACCTGTATGTTTTAAGATAAAGAAGACATTTTAACTGAGTAGGTGTAACAGGTCAGAACAAATTACAGACTGTCAGAGTGAAGAATATGAGGAACAATGACATATTTCTGCCAACTTTACCAGCATGTTTCCTTGTAAAGTGTTCACTTACTCTTAGTGATTTCATTGTTCCATAAGAAGAAACAGGGTAGACACAGTAATAGCTATTCATGTTTAGGAAAAGATGGTTAAACGCAAATTTCAAAATTTCAGCTACTATCAACACTTATTTACATTTGATATTTTAGAAAAAAAGAGGCTAAGAATATACAAATTTGTACACAGATTCACTCTGATTGCTAGAAAAGCAGACTGATTTACATGTGTTGTATGGGCAACTTGAATACCACGAGAGGCAGTGTTGGCAAGATGGGGCCTTCCTAATTGGTGAACTAACTCTTGGTAAGCTAATAAAAATATTTATTTACATGGTGGTTGTATTCATGGGAAATTACATATAATAAAGTTATGCAAAAAACTATGTGTAAAGACAAAGTTATGTTCTAGGCTCAGATATTCATAATCAGGTTTTTTAATAGCACAAATGTCCGGTGAGAAATCGAAAAGTTAGGCAGGATTTGGGCAATTCTTTGTTGTATTGGACTGTCTCCCGTCCCCTCCAATTCCCCACAACCCCCTCCTGTCCACTAAATATCCCTACGAGGACAGTACTACATTCATTTGAGAACTACTTCTGTAGTGTTTACAGAGAAATTACACATGGGCCTATCTTAAAAAACTTAAAAGACTCATATCTATCACATTTTACAAGACAACATTTTAACAAGGTCCCACACATTCAACACTCTTTGTTTCAAGTTTTTTAAATGCAATCCTTTCTCAGATTATAAATAAGGTTTCAGAGGGTGTTAGATAGTTTTAAAGAGAAGGAGAAAAAAGAGCTTAAAATACATGATCCGCAGAATTGATATAAAAATATAAAGACGGACCTAAAATATCTCAGAAGCTTGAGAAACTTACTCACACTCTGTAATCGAGTGATTTGGTTACAAAGAACAAAACAAAACCCAAGTCCCTCTATCAATGCTTCCTCGAGTCACCACTGGTTCAGTTCGCTTTGTTTTTAGGGAAATACATGTATTAATCAAATCTCCAGTGAATTTTATGAATAGAAATGTTTCCATTTTCCAAATTACCACTTATTGCATCAAACAGTATGAACAACAACTAATTTGGTAGCTAATTTTACCAAAGAAGTGAATAATATCTGAATACTACCTAATTTGATATTTTAGAGCTATTTTAATTCACTGAAACCTGTACCCAAAACATTTCTTAAAATGGTCTTACAGTAAACCAAGTTAAAAACTAAGCTGAAAGAAATTGTTAGTATCATACCTCTTTACAAAAAAAAGTGAGGTAGCTTACAGAAATAAATATTATGTAACAGAATTAAAAATGGCCTTCACAATTACAAAAGAGATAAACTTTAAACATATCTCACTTATCAAATTAGCAGAGCTTTGTAAAGGCATAATATTTAAGGGGAATTTTTTTAAATGTATTTTGTACATTGTTCTAATCAACAAAGAAAAAAGTAAAAGAGTTAAGGCTTGGCAAGGAGAAACAAAACTGTCATTATTACAGATGATGACTATCTACATATAAACCCAATAGAAGGTAAAGACAAATTATTAGAAGACAACAACTAAGCAAGTGGTTATAAGGTCAATATACAAATAAAAAGTTTTATTTTTATATACCAGTGACAAAGAGTTAGAAAGTGTAATTCAGATAAAATTACAATAGCAACAAAAAATAAAATGTATTTAGGAATAAATCCATCAGGAAAAGAGCAAGGTTCATGAGGAGAAAACTATTAAACATTACCGGAGTTAAATACAGAAGATATAAATTATACCATGTTCATGGAGAAAAAAATCAGTAATAAAGATGTCGATTCAATCCAAATGGATATACAAAGTCAATGCAACTTCAATTGAGATGCAAACAGCTTACTGAGGAACTTGACAACCTGATTCTAAATTTTACATGGACAAGCAGAGGCCTAAACATAGCTAAGATATTTCTAAAATAGAATAATAAGTTGGAAAGGAAATTGTCCTAGTAGATAAAGACAATGCACATGAATCAACTCCAGATAAACTTAAATGTAGAAAGGCAAAACTTTAGAAGATCCTTAAAGGAAAATATAAGGAAAGATTTCTTACATAAGATGCAAAAGGGCTAACAGAAAAAGTACCCACAAATGTGATTACATTAAAATTAAGACATTTTGTTCAAAAGATACCATGCAAAAAATGTAAAAGACAAATTAGACACCGGACACACTGGAAGATAAGGAAAACACATAACTGACAAAGGATTAGTATAAAGAATATATGAAGAATTCTACAAATCAATAGAGGAAAGAAAACATGATGAGACATTTTGTGGAGAGGAAATATGAAAGACCAATAAATACATGAAAAGATACTCTCCTTTATAAATTAAACCACTAAGATACAATTTTATACCACCAAATGATCAAAATTTGAGAATTCTCACAATACCCAATGTGGATCAACAGGCCTATTAACATTGCTAGGTGAGTATCTAAACTAGCACAATCACTCTGGGAAACAACTTGCATTATTTTGTAACATTGAAAAACTCACGTATGATGACTCAGCAACCCAGGTAGAGAGAATCTCACACACAGGCATCAGGAGACATGTGTGAGAACGCCCACAGAAGCATTCTATTCGTAAAACAACAAATCCATCAGCAGGATAATCAAAAGCTTAGGTGTAGTATAATCTTAACTAGACAAGAATGCAAATGAATGAACTACAGCTACACTTCAAAAATATACTGAACTTTTCTCAATTGGCAAGTGGCCAATTTACCACATATAGAATACCACTTTTACTAAGCTCAAAAACAAACAATACATTGTTTAGGAATTATAAAACTATTTTATTTTGAAAGCAAAAGACTAAAACATAAAATCCATGGTAGTAGATACCTGGGGTGAGGAAAATTGGAAGAAATGTCCCCAGAGTTACTAATCTACTTCATATGGAAGCTTTTATTTCTACTCCCTATTTAATATGCACTAAAACAGAATACTTGGCTGCATAAACAATGATCTATTTTACCTTGTATTGACTTGTAAGTACAAAACAGTAATTCATACTAATCAACAACTGGCTATATATATTTTCAAAAAAAAAAACCTACTGAGAAGATTCTACTTGCTACTGGTGAGCACTTGGTAATTATTAGCCTAGGTGACAAGAGAATTTCCTCTCTGAGAAATAATCCCTGGGTTCACTGGAAATCAGTATTAAGAATTTACAAGCAAAGCATTATATTTTAATAACCTTCAAATGACAAGAAGCCTTCAGTGAATCTTTATTTTTCTTAAAGCATTTAGACATCAATTTCATGACACTTTACAGTTAATATAACAGAAACGTAAAAGTATCACTGTGAGAAACTCTGCTACCCTAAAAAAAGAAAGGTATTTAACTTGGCACTGTGGATCCTGGAAAGGAAGACGACGTTTCTTAAAAAGAAACCGTTTTGTGGCTAGTTTCAGTTATTTTCCAGTTCTTAAAGGAAAGTTAAACAGAACAGACAGACAGGTCTTCTATTACTACCGTCCACAAAAGGGGGACGTCCTAAATCTTGAGAAAATAGCTCCGTGGACTTTCTCCAATGATTAGTGAACACAGCTCTTCCAAACACCCTTCCAAAGCCATGGTCCAGAAATATTTTTTTAATTTAGTCCTATGCTTCTCTGTCAGTTTAGAGTTGAGAGTCTTCTGATTCATCAAAAGAGCCAAAGAATATTTAAATGCTTATCGTTTTACGAGTCAAGTACCCAGCTCTAAGTTACTGACCTAATGGTTTAAAACATGGTTCCCATGCTGGGCGCATATGAAAATAAATAAATAAACATAAAAAAGATTCCCAAAGAAGATGGTATGCTCAAGTGACCAATGAGTGATACAGTAAGCACTGCTGTGTCACACTTCTAAGATGTGGGGAAGAATTTATAGAGAAGGCATTTTTCTTCCAAAAGAAACTAGGACAATAAAGCCCAGAGGACAACATGATGTATTTTGGGCAAAGGACTCTGTGCAAATGAAGAGAATGAGTTTGACTTTAAAAAAATTAAAAAGAAAGATGTCAATTCAAGGAGACTGTAATCTTTTAGAAAGCAAAAATCAAGCTGACAGAACACAACAGGCAAAAGCAATCATTTATAACCATTTACACAGTCATCCTCAAAATTGAGTGATTAAAGATTCCTAGACACTGATTTACTAAGGATTAAAAAAAAAAACTGGACAGTAAGAAAGTTGTGATAAGCAGGTAGGTAAACAGACAAAGAGCAGACAAGAAGGACACAGACATCACCAAAAGTATCTGCTTCTGAAAACAGGAATAACAGAATAACTTCCAATTCAAAATGTATCTCAAATGAAATGGCTTTAACACAGCCAGGTTTCTAACAAAACTATGCATGGTAGTAATGTCATTAAAATGACACTTCCTTTTTTAAATGATTTTAAAAGGAAATGCCTTTTACAAAAAAGAAACAAGCAACAACAAAATTGAACTGATGTCCCTAGAGGAATAGAAATACTTTTCTAATGGGTCACTTTTATCAGAATTCAACCCTATTTGTCTTCTTCTTTTAAACATTTATGTAATGCCCTATTTGTAGTTCTAAATATTGTTACCATAATTTAATAACCCATTCAATCAAATTCTTAGAACATGTCAAAATTCACCCTTTCAATGAAATGAAATTTCCTATTAAACTTTATCTGCTTAATTAGATAACCAATTTACCAGATGCCTACTGTTCACATTTTTATAGTCTTCAGTACTTTTATCACTATCTGTAAAAGTGATGTAACTTATATAATCAAATGTGATATAAGTCCATAATCCTTCACCTGTGATTCTCAATTCAAAAAGCCCTAAACAGCAGAAGATTTTCATAATGTGTGACAACAAAACATGACCTAGTGTGAGGCTATGTGATAGCCTTTCATCAGCCTATTTCGTATGAATATGTTTTACTGCAGATATATTCAACTGCTTGGAAAGCGGGGTACTGCTGAGGGTGTTATGTAACATACACCCATCTTCCTAAATCTACTAGATCATAAGCACCCCACTGGAAGTTGGACACCTAATTAATGGTTAAAACATGATTCCCGCCTTCAATGAACTTGCACTGAAGAAAAAGGTAAATAGACATTTAAGAAAATTTCACAACAAAACTGTGTATGTTCAAGCCACAAAAAGCACTGATTTATCACTTCTGGAACTCTCATTCCTAAAAGACATCTGGATTTTAAAACAGCTCTGATTGGTCTGTCACAGCAGAAGGTAAACACGACCAGCATCGTCAAGTGAACTGAGATAATGCCCATGTGGGATGTGCTCCTCCGAGGCAGATCCACACGGAGTCCATCCGTGTAAGTACACAATTCCAAGAAGGGACAGTGGGATCTCAGTGCCAGGAGAGGCTGGGGGTGTGAAAATGGAAAAGGTCAAAGAATAAACCAATTCTGCAAAGCGAGGGAGTGAAGGTTGTGCACTGGGAAGAGGAGAATGAGCACACATCCTTTCTTCAGAGGCTCTTTTTCCTGAAAAGCTAAAGTAGTGAGGATCCACAGTGAGCGTGGTCACTATTTTTCTATATCCACTCCCTAAAACTGCCAGCCACAGAATGGGAACCTCTGAAGACTCTCCAGAAAGACTAAAACTTGGGAGAAACCCAATTCTTCAGCACAGGAGTTGGCATGGCAGAGCTGTCTGCCAAAAATCTGTTCTCTCCCCACCAACCCATCCATCATTGTAAGAGATCTGTGGCCAGGCACAAGACCACCCAGCTAGACCCCATTTCCCAGCCTCTACTGTGTTTATGAAGTGGTCAAGTGACTAAGCTCTCTCTGGTGGCAGATAATACACTTTCAGGTATTATGGCACTTTTGGGAGGTAAGATTTTCAAGTGTTAAGATTTAGGCACACACTCCTCAATATCTTCCCAATTGGAAAGCACAGAGGCCTATCACCCAGCCTCAACCAGGCACGTAAGAATGATACCCTAAAGGATCCCAGATTATTTCCAGGAAATACTCATGAGTCCCAGAATGTCAGTGTGGAGAACTACCCTGCTGTCCTGAACCACTGACCTCAGAACTACCACCTGAAGGAGAAACAAACTCCAATGATTTAAAACTGGGTTTTTATTTACTTTATTACTTTATACTGGAGCTCTCTGATACAGTGGCTTACTCTTTATCTAACAATTCTGGCAAGGAAACTACACCATGTACTAGTCATCCTATTCTGCCTGACCAATTTTAAAAACTCTATCTACAAGGCAAAAAAATTGCTGTTTGTTGTACTCATCTGCATTCTATGGCCATACCCTCAAAGAAATAGAAATTCACTCATTCAACAAACTTTTTTGAGCTCCTACTACCATATAAAAGGTATTATGCTGTACACACATTAGGGGCATAAAAGTCAGTGGGGTGGCGGTAGGGGAAGTTAATGAAATCCTCCCTAGGTCAGGTCCCTTATACTGCATGCTTTTTTTTTTTTTTTTTTTTTTTTTTTGTGAGACGGAGTCTTGCTCTGCCGCCCAGGCTGGAGTGCAGTGGCCAGTTCTCAGCTCACTGCAAGCTCCGCCTCCCGGGTTTACGCCATTCTCCTGCCTCAGCCTCCCGAGTAGCTGGGACTACAGGCGCCCGCCACCTCGCCCGGCTAGTTTTTTGTATTTTTTAGTAGAGACGGGGTTTCACCGTGTTAGCCAGGATGGTCTCGATCTCCTGACCTCGTGATCCGCCCGTCTCGGCCTCCCAAAGTGCTGGGATTACAGGCTTGAGCCACCGCGCCCGGCCTACTGCATGCTTTTTCTTACCCAGAACTTAAGCTCTGGTCTTCTCTGCCCTGTCTCCAGTACTATGCAGTACCTTTTGCATAACAGGTGCTTAATAAATATTTGTAAATGAATGAATTAAGAAATCTATGAATTCGTCTCATCTTTGATGAACTCAGCTAATGGGGGAAAGAGAGAAAACAATACAATATAGCACCCCTCACATCCTAGGTATGCAATATGCTTACTGGATTTTAGAAGTGAGTGGATGTGTAAACATCAAATGACATAAAGGCAAGTGCTATGGAGGGAACAGAGGAATTAGAAATTAGCAAAATCTTCTTGGAGGAGTTGAAATTTGTCAGGAGTTTTAAAGATGATTAGGAAGCAGCCAAAGGAAAAAACAGAAAAGTAAAGAGTCAAGAAAAAAATGTAGTAGTACCCACGCGGTGGGAGCATGTTTTACTATGAACAGTTTACCATGACTGAAATTAAAGGCAGTGGAATAAGATGCACAGAAGTTGTACTACTTTGAATACTATCACTTCCATTAATTAAGCCTGACACAGTACTCTTTCCTTTAGCATTTGCATCATCCCGCTTGCTTAATATAAATTGCTATGAACCCAGAGCTCCCCCTTCTTTGACTTCCAGATTTAATTTTCATTGTTAAATCTAAAATCAGGATTTATTTGACTATTTCTGGCAAGTCCTTTATCACATAAACAAGGAATCCCAAGGTCATAAGGAATCTTAACAGTCACCAGATAAACGTTCTGGGAAGCATTTATTTTGATCTGCTATAGTCATATCTCCTTTGCAGGCACATGGAATTTCTATCCTTCTCTCACGGCACTTTATGTTTTGTCTCAGAGTATATTTGTTGATACACACATTCTTACTCTCCCACTGGACTGCATGCTCTTCAAGTGCAACCTACATTCTTCTTTATCTCATATTCCTCCAGTGCTCAATCATCAAAAGCTCTGCATAAAATCATCTTTTAATCCAATTCTGTCAGCTCTAGCAGCCTCTGTCAAGTCCCACCTATGTGCTCAACCCTGGATACAGCCTCAGGGTTACCTTCAGTCAAGATGAGCTGCTCCAGCCTTTCTCCTGAAACCTAGTCAAGCCACAGGCAGAACCTCTCTCCTCTTTTTCACACTAATGATGCCACATTATATCCTTTTTTTCCCACCACTTCTATTTTATGGATTAGGATTTAATACCCTGATTTTTAAAAAATGGAACAAGTTCCAAATAAACAAACCATCTTGTTTTGTAAGCTATGGAATATCTGCATTTCAGAAATTATCAGATTTCCCGACAGATGTTTGAAGCCTAGAATCATCAATAGCCTTTCCTGTCCCATCTTTTGTTCCTCTGACAAAGTTACTGTGCTTCCTTGAGACTTCCTGTTTGAATAACCACACACTTGGGTGTTCAAACTCCCATGTGTCCATTATTCACCATAAAAGGGACCTGAGGAAGTAACCAGGCAGTTGAACACAAAACGATGTATGAACAAAAACAGCTGTGTGTTAGCAGGAGGCACAAAAAGACAGCAGGGATCCAGGCAATGCTGTGAATTTCAAACACACGGTCTCTTCAGTCAGGCATGGTTAAAAGGCTGCTGACTCAGATCATCAGTTGCCCATCTCATAATTGAAAACCACTAGAGATGTGAAGAAGTCCGTGTCTAGTTACATTCAGAGTCTCACCCCCAACACCACCCTCACCAACAGTCTCCCTTGAGGGAACAAAGCAGCCTCTCCTCTCACAGAAATGTCAATACCAACTCAAAGGTTTTCACCAAAAATTTAACGCCTATTCTATTTCCCAATCCAAAAGCAGATACCTACCTTTCCCCAGGGATTCTAAAAGGAAAAACAGAGGAAAGCACAGATAGAGACAGACACAGAAGAACACATGACAGACAGCACAGAAAACAAATCTGTACTACAAACATCTGGGAAGTATGTTAATTCCAGAATCAGTGTCCATCTTGAAATGGCCTAGATTCACCATAGACGTCTGTGCCAGGACGTAAGAGCTCTAAAGTGGACATATGTTTTAAACCTGATTAGAATGGCTACAAAACTGAATGATCCTGAAATCTACCTAGGAGTCGATACTATTTCAGCGCATGTGGCAAAAACGCTGAAAACAGTAATAAACAACCCAGCAAAAGCCTCTAAAGCAATCCTGATAATAAACAAATTTTATTACAGCTGCATTACAGATGTTCCCACAAATGCTCATAATTTGCAGAATTCTAAGAATTTATAGTCTCCAATAGACTTTCTATCCCATGAACTTGTCTAAAATACCACAAATTCAAAACTATGTATGGACTGCTCCGAAAGTTAATCCAAGACACTAAAGGCCACTGATCATGACCCTTTACCCAAGAAGGGGCAATCACATGACCAAAGCAATTCATGTACACAATTGCTCTTTTGGTTTCTAGCCCTCCCGTGACCTCACCACAATCTTTACCCTTAGTCCCTTGTTTATTTCCACCTCCAAAAGAACACAATTTCAATGAAAATTCTGGCATGCTCAACTCTATCAGATCATGATCCAGAATTTTTTTAGAAAAACTTCTTTAAACTTAGTGGCATCAAAACAGATGACGTCACCAGCACCATCAAAATAGGGGTATGCCTCTAATTAGGATTTGTGATGCCAGGGCAGGAAAATATCACTTCCTAGTCCCCACCAGTGAAAACTCAAAAAAAGCTATTTAGCTCATTTCATCATGCTGTCACTACCCCTTCTAAAACTGCAAAACTTTTCCTTGGAAATCATTGGGATCCTTTCATTCTCTCTGGAGAAAGTTGATGGAAAAGCCCTGAGAAAACATTTATGCATTTATATTTTACCAACTGACCAAAAACAAAACAAAATAAAAAACAACAGAGACAAGAGAGGACATTGAGGACATTCTAAACCCAACACTCAGCCCTCTGGTATAGCACAAGGTGCCACCCACTCTCCCTGTAAGAAAGGAAACTGAGCAAGAGCATTTAAAAATCATCTGTGGGCCGGGTACGGTGGCTCACGCCTGTAACCCCGGCACTTTGGGAGGCCGAGGCGGGTAGATCACAAGATCAGGAGATCGAGATCACGGTGAAACTCCGTCTCTACTAAAAATACAAAAAAATTAGCCAGGCGTGTTGGCTGGCGCCTGTAGTCCCAGCTACTCGGGAGGCTGAGGCAGGAGAATGGCATGAACCTGGAGGCGGAGCTTGCAGTGAGCCAAGATCGCGCCACTGCACTCCAGTCTGGGCGACAGAGCGAGACTCCGTCTCAAAAAAAAAAAAAAAAAAAAAAAAAATCATCTGTGAGCCAGGAGCGGTGGCTCATGCCTGTAATTTCAGGACTTTAGATGGGTGGATCACCCGAGGTCAGGAGTTCTAGACCAGCCTGGCCAACATGGTAAAACCCCATCTTTACTAAAAATACAAAAATTAGCCAGGCATGGGGGCCCACACCTGCAGTCCCAGCTACTCAGGAAGCTAAGGCAGGACAATTGCTTGAACCCAGGAGACAGAAGTTGCAGTGAGCTGAGATCACACCACTGTACTCCAGCCTGGGCAACAGAGCAAGACTATGCCTCAAAAAAAAAAAAAAAAAAAAAAAAAAAAGTACATACAATGTATACTAAACAGGTCTGTAAAGAAAGCAGAAAAGGCAGGGCAGTGATTCAGTAATACTTAGTATATTTAATCAGCCAACTCAAACCTGTAAAGTTCTACTATAATAAGAGTTTTGACTTTTTTAAAAAAGGGGATGGGGCATGAGGGAGAAAAAACAATCGTAGAATTTTAAGTTCTAGAAGCAGAGGTAGAGTGTGGTGGGAGAGCAAAAGAAAACACATTATAAACACATGTCCTAATGGGAACTATGATCCCTTTCTTCAAAAATAAAACCAAAAAAATTAAGGTATCTAAGAGTCCTCTGACTGAACCTTAGCCCGGCAACACTCTGGGGAAACTAAAGAGAAAAGGAGGGAGGCAGAAAGAGAGAGGGGAAGATGGAAAGAGAGACTTACAGATTTGCAAATTCACATATACAGACATCAAAGTGAATGGTATCACTTCTGAACCTGAATAATGTTAATACTGACAAAGAAAGCTCCTCGGACTACAGTAGCTATCTATCTACCAATTAACAAAAGGTGGATTACACCTTTTCAGTTAGCAAACTTTTAACAACAAAACATACCATGTAAGGGTTAGAATTTACTTGGAGCAGAGAGGGAAAGAACTAGAATGTGAAGATAGACCAGGCAGCCTTATAATATAATGTCAGATAAAGTAAGCAAGTGAACTAAACTCAGCAATTCTCAACAACCAGAAAGAAGTCATGGATAAGGCAGAAAGGAGATAAGATGGTGGCATTCCCTGTATAAATGAAGGCACTGACCATCCCTCAGGAAATGGGGTGGGGTACACTTTTCCTGTCAGACACTGATAAAATCCAGGACCTCATTCTGAAATTCAATAAATTCCTTAGAAATTCCTAGAACCATTAACAACTGAATATCATGCAACTAGTTCAAGTACCCAAAACCTACAAGTCTTCCATTGAAAACAATCCTTTGGGCCAGGCGCGGTGGCTCACGCCTGTAATCCCAGCACTTTGGGAAGCCAAGGCAGATGGATCACCTGAGGTCAGGAGTTCGAGGCTAGCCTGACCAACATGCTGAAACCTCATCTCTACTAAAAATACAAAAATTAGCCAGGCATGGTGGTGGGCGCCTGTAATTCCAGCTACTCAGGAGGCTGAGACAGAAGAATTGCTTGAACCCAGGAGGTGAAGGTTGCAGTGAGCCAAGATCGTACCACTGCATTCCAGCCTGGATGACAGGAGTGAAACACCATCTAAAAAACAAAAAAAGAAAAAAGAAAACAATCCTTTGTTCTTCACAAATAAGAGTAATGTCTTTCTCACAAAGGATCCAGTTGAAAGAATTCATTCGGCTGTGCGCAGTGGCTCACGTCTGTAATCCCAGCACTTTGGGAGGCCGAGGTGGGCAATCACTTGAGGTTGGGAGCCTGGCCAACATGGTGAACTCCCATCTCTACTAAAAATACAAAAATTAGCTGGGTGTGGTAGCACATGCCTGTAATTGCAGCTACTCAGGAGGCTGAGGCAGGAGAATCGCTTGAACCCAGGAGGCAGAGGTAGCAGTGCACCAAGATCACGCCATTGCACTCCAGCCTGGGCAACAGAGTAAAACTCTGTATCAAAAAAAAAAAAAAAAAAAAGGGCAAGGTGTGGTGGCTCACGCCGGTAATCCCAGCACTTTGGGAGGCCAAGGCGGGTAGATCACCTGGTCAGGAGTTCGAGACCAGCCTGGCTAACATGGCAAAACCCTATCTCCACTAAAAAATCCAAAAATCAGCTGGGCACAGTGGTAAGCACCTGTAATCCCAGCTACTCGGGCGGCTGAGGCAGAAGAATCACTTGAACCTGGGAGGCAGAGGTTGCAGTGAGCCGAGATTGCGCCACTGCACTCTAGCCTGGGAGACAGAGCAAGACCCCGTCTCAAAAAAAAAAAGAATTCATTCAAGGACAAAGAGTGAGGGTAGTTGTCCAGGAAACATGGACACTGAAGAATGGTGCTCAGCACTTCCCAGTGTTGGGAAAGGTAAGGATCATTTACATGGGCAAAAATAGGGAAGTAGAACAGAATTACAACATTTTCTATATAAGGCTAACATACAGATACAAGATTTGATTGGTTACTATTATACTCTAAGGGGGTTGCTTAACATTCCATTGTAAAGCAATAACAATCACAGGGGTCTCTACCTCCAGCTTCACTTAGTCTAGGTTTGAATAAAGAATAGGGTATCTGCTTATACGTAACGTCTCAACACAAAGATCCCTAAGCAACAGTCACGCACCAGAGAAGAAAAACAGCTACGTTATGTGACTCAGTTTCTAGGGCCTAACTTTTCCCTTTGGCATAATAAATTCAGAAGGTGTAGAAATTTTCTTTTCACAGGTAGAGCGTATTTTTTTCTATCAACAGACACTGACAAAATCCAGGACCTCATTCTCAAATTCAATAAACTCCTTAGAAATTTCTAGAAGCATTAACAGCTAAACATCATACAACTAGTACATGTGCCCAAAACCTAAAATTCTTCCACTGAAAACAATCCTCAGCTGGGCATGGTGGCCGATCGTGCCACTGCACCCCAACCTGGATGACAGAGCAAGACCCTGTCTAAATAAAAAAAAATGTATTTTTAATTTAAAAAAATCCTCTGTTCTTCAAGAATAAGTGTAAAGCCCTTTTAACAGGAGCAAACTAAATCCAGAGATCCTCAAGCAGTGGTCTATCAGAGAAACAATGCTTAGTTCTTTAGCACTCTCATTTCACTTATCAATTTGAGGTCTTTCTAGAATTCACTTTCACTTACAGCAGGTCTGACCTAACACGGCAGAGTGGCAAGAGCAAAATCTATGTATCACAGCAGGTCTGGATTTCAACCTATGCAACCTCAGAAAAGTCACTAGTCATACAATTATTCCCCAGGGGTTAACAATAGTTCTCAGGTCTGAAGAATTCAAAGAGGTAACCAGCAGGCACTTGACAAAAGGTAATTTACTTTCTTTTGTCACCCAGCTTTCAAGTTCTTCTTCTCCCCAGAATCCATCTGGCACATCCTCATTGCTTCATGAATGGCAAATAATGCCTTCACCATTATCTAACTATTTTTAGATTTTTATTCAAACAACTCTACCTTCCTGGAAACACTCTACACTCATGTCTATTACTTTTCTTCAAGATCCAGGAAGCTTTCCTGGCTGACTTCAATTCCTACTCTTCAAAATGCTTCGCAGGTATTCTCCCAACAATTTAAAAAGTTTCAACTGGGCTGGGTACGGTGGCTCACTCCTGTAATCCCAGCACTTTGGAAGGCGGAGGCAGGCAGATCACGAGGTCAGGAGTTCAAGACCAGTCTAACCAATATGATGAAACCCCGACTCTACTAAAAATACAAAAATTAGCTGGGCATGGTGTCGTGTGCCTATAGAGTCCCAGCTACTCAGGAGGCTGAGGCAGGAGAATCGCTTGAACCCGGGAGGTGGAGATTGCAGTGAGCTGAGATCGTGCCACTGTACTCCAGCCTGGGCAACAGAGCAAGACTCCATCTCAGAAAAAAAGTTTCAACTGAATTATTTTGCCTACAGGTCAATGTTTCTGTCTGATCTCCTCAAATACATTACAAATAAAAATATCTTTAGGATATAAAAAGCATCTTCAATATCTATCATAACTCACACACCTCATACTACAACGTCTATGAGTGAACCATTTTCCCCCAGCAGTCTTATTTACATAAGTCCTTTGTCCACTAATTAGAATCAAAATGCAATAAAGCTCATCTCATTTTAAGCGGGTAGATCTTTTCAGATCATTAGAAATATTTCATAGCTTTATAAGTTTCTCCGGCCAGGCACGGTGGCTCACGCCTGTAATCCCAGCACTTTGGGAGACCGAGACCAGCCTGGCTAACATGGTGAAACCTGATCTCTACTAAAAAAAAGTACAAAAAACCTAGCCAGGCATGGTGGTGTGTTCCTGTAATCCCAGCTACTCGGGAGGCTGAGACAGGAGAATCACTTGAACCTGGAAGGTGAAGGCTGCAGTGAGCCAAGATCATGCCACTGCACTCCAGCCTGGGCAACAGACTGAGACTGTCTCAAAAATAAATAAATAAATAAAGAAATAAATAAAAAATAAGTTTCTCCAAGAAAGCCACATAATTCAAACTTCAGACTTTTTATTTCTAAAAGGCTCAACAAGAGAAAGCCATTATCTAGACCATGTTTAAATGAATGAAGATGGGGTCTTCCCATATTTAAGTGATATGTGGAACATTTACGTTTCACCATGAAGATTAAATAGCAAGTTACATAAGCACCAGACATTGTGACCAAAGCATATGCCACGGAAAGACATTCTTAAAGAATTCTCTAAACCTGCAGCAAAACCCACAGACTTACCATTTTACCACATCAAACGATGAAGCATCAACCAAAACCACTACCTGCTTAAAGTGAGGTGAGAACAGAGGACAGCTCTTCCCCAGGTTTCCCATGCTCCATTGCCTGAGGCGTCTATCAAGCATGATCGTATGAGAGGGCTTTGCAGGTACTTCAATGAAAATGGGCTCATAACTCAATTAAAACCAGCTAGTTCACTGATGTGATCACTCAACAAGTATCTGTTAATGCCTATTAATGCCAGCAACTTTTGGTAGAGGGGAGAAAGACAGTAAGAGAAGCATATTTTAGATGATGAAACCTCACATTGTGTTCTCTCCTATTCTAAGCCAAAAATCATACCAAAAAAAAAAAAACAAAATCAATTATATTATATTGTACTACAATTGGTTAAGAGTTTCTTAATTAACTTTTTTATTTGAGGAATAATTTACATATAATGAAGGATACAAATATTTAATGTATAGCTCTGAAATTTTACATATGTAAAATTTATTCGTGAGCTCCACCCAGCTCAAGAATAGAACACAAAATCAGAACTCTAAAGAAGATGGGAAAAAAAGAGACTGGTCATTAACCATGTCTCTGAAAACAGACAGGTACCTGTATAGTCACTGACACAATCATTCTGGTTAGCAGAAACTTTCATACATACACAGTACTGTGATTTATCATCATGAAACAAAATTTACTGAGTCCTTAACTCTACACAAGACCACGTACCAAATTCAAGAAAAGAAAAAAGAGGCCAGGCATGGTGACTCATACCTCTATTCCCAGCCCTGTGGGAGGCCAAGGCAAGAGGATCACTTGTGCCTAGGAGGTCAAGGCTGCAGTGAGCTCTGATTGCACCACTGCACTTCCAGCTTAGGCAACAGAGTGAGACTTTGTCTCTTTTTTTAAAAAAAAAAAAAAAAAAAAGCAAGCAATGTGAAGAAGACTGATTCTGAATTAATATCTCCTCCAACTTTCAAAACAAAAGATAAAATAACAAAAACCTAAAAATAAAACAATCTAACGTTGCCCTCAATATAAGAGGAAGTGGCCACACGCGGTTGGAAACAAAGAGTAAAAGAAGGGAACTGAGGAAATGTAACTCCTAAAGTTCAAAAGAAATAAGGTAAATCCCCTTATTCATTTCCCAGCCTTACCATAAGGTTCTTCTCCTGCAAGAGATCTGAGGGTGCCATTGTCTAAGAAAGAGTGAAGTCTGCTTTATTTTATTTCATGAATATGTAGCTGTACCAGGCTGACTGGGCCCACTTATTTCAGGCTGGCCCCTAGAAGAACACACGCATAGAAAAGCAGACACACTTAATTAGTGCCACCCTAGTCTGGTGCAGTACTCTAAAATCTCAGGAATGTTTCTATAAATGGGTTTTCTGGTAACCCCTATTAGCAAGCTGTCAGTTTTAGACCCAAATGAGCAAACATCTAACTTTATCATGTCACAAGAAAGGAGATGCTTGCAAATTCCAGCAGGGCCCTCTTACACAGGTGTTTTGTTTTTTTTTTTTTTTTTTAAATCTTTTTTTTCTTATTTTAAATTATTTTATTTTATTCTATTCTTCTCCACAAGGCAAGTTCTATCTTAAGTCTTACAGCAAGCAACCAAGGCAAAGTAATAAAATCAGCACAAAATCATTTTGAAATTATACACTTTCAAGCTGACAACTTAAAAGAAACATTAATCCCATATTTTTAAAAACCTCAGAAATTTTCAGCAGTAAAAATAAACAAACAGCTCTGCTCTAAACTTTAACACCTTTCCCTAAAACCCAAACAGAACAGTGGTAGAGCTGTCAATAAAGTCCAGCAGGAAAAATGAACAAGTAAAGAAGCAGGGCCGGGTATGGTGGCTCAGGCCTGTACTCCCAGCACTTTGGGAAGCCGAGACGCACAGATCACCTGAGGTCGGGAGTTCCAAACCAGCCCGACCAACATTATAAAACCCCCTCTCTACTAAAAATACAAAATTAGCTGGGTGTGGTGCCACATGCCTGTAATCCCAGCTATTCGGGAGGCTGAAGCAGAAGAATCGCTTGAACCCGGGAGGCAGAGGTTGCAGTGAGCCAAGATCATGCCACTGCACTCCAGCCTGGGCGACAAGAGCGAAACCCTGTCAAAAAAAAAAAAAAAAAAGAAGCAACTGCTGCTGCTGCCTATTAACTCTAGATTAATATGTGGTTACTGCTCATCGGCCTAACCACTTTAATGTGGAATACACTGGGCTATACCGTACTCTCCATTTACAGTTCTTCACTATCCTAAAGAGACAGTATGCCTATCTTCTCATGATGACTTCACTAAACTTAAAAGGATGCTATACACAACAAGCAAATAAGATACTTCATTGTAACCTTTCCCCTCAACGGTTTAATAATTCCCTTTAAGAATCTATTTCAACAATGTACATGTGAATATATATATTTGATTTGATTTTTGAGATAGCGTCTATGTCGTCCAGGCTGGGGTGTAGTGGGTATTCAACAGGCGCAATCATGGTGTACTACAGCCTCAAACTTCTTAGCTCAAGTGATCTCTCTGCCTCAGCCTCCCAAGTAGCTGAAACTATAGAATATATATATACTTTAAATAAAATTTGCTTATGTCCATTTTTAAAGGAAAAAAATACAAATTAACATTTCAGAAATACATATTCACATGTGAGAATTCGTGAGTTTTCTCCTAAGATTTATCTAGGATGACTTCAAGTCACATAACAGTCTAATTTTTACCCAAAAAAGGACAAGTCATAGGCCTTTCCAATTCCATACCAGTTCCATACCTTAGTACTTTTTAAAAAAATTTACAGAAATAAAACCACATACTACATTTAACATTAGCTATTACAGTGACATATATCTTATAAAATGGAGAGATGGCACTGATAAAAATAAACACAAGCTCAAAAGTTTTGCTTTGAAGAATTTAAATTAATGTTCAATGTTCTGGGAGTTTTATAATTCAGGCATTCATTTATTCACTCACTGTACATATATTTTTATGAACACTATGCCAGACAAGGGTCACTGGAGACAGAATGCCTCCAGTCTCCACCCAAATAGTGAAGCGAATCCTCTCTGTGCTTGCATCTGTCACTTAGGACTTACTATATAACATGAAAGTACTGCTCCAGAACAGAGGTCAACAAACCTGTGCTATGATAGCCAGAGAGTAAATATTTCAGCCTTTGTGGGCTGGGACATGTGGAGTCTGTCGCTATTACTCAACTCTGCCTTTGCTGTGCAAAAACAGCCACAGACAATGCTTTGTTACATGGGCTAAACTGTGCTCCAACAAAAATTTATGGATAACCAAAATTTGAATTTCACGAAATTTTCACGTCACAAAATATTATTCTTCTGATTTTTTCTAACCAATTAAAAATGTACAAACCATTCTTAGTTCACAGCCCATACAAAAATAGGTGGCAGGCCTGGACTGGACTTGGCTAAGAAGGCCATCATTTGCCTACCCCCAAATCAAGACACATGGGCATTTACACCTCATCTAAGAATGAGGTCAGGGCAATGATCCCCTGAATCACTACACATCCAGGAATTTGCATTGGTGCTAATACATAACAAACAATTAACCAATACTAGTCATCTTTAACTGAACTAAAAGATTACTAAACCCCTGACTCGTCCTTCAAAAACTTCATGGTTTAAAGGTAGAAACAGACAAGTAAAGAAACAGATAATCCTGTGTGATAGGGACTGTGATAAATACCTACAGGGTGGTGTGAGTGGGAGACCTAATCCAAGCCAGGGAGTAGGATAGAAAGGGGAGAGAGAGAGAGAGAGAAACGGGGGAAGGAGTCCTAAGGGTATAACACCTGGGAGAAGTGTTCCAAACCAAAGAACAGCCCTGTGAGCACATGAAGCGACAAAAAGGTCCAGATCCTGAAGTACCCTGTACACCATGCCAAGGAGTTTGGACTTCATCCTAAAATCTTGAGGAACCACTGCAGAATTTTTAGCTGCAAAATTGTATAATCAGATTTGCATTTTAGAACCATCACTCAGTCCAAAGGATGGCTGCCCAAATATAAAGGGCAAAGCTGGAGGTAGAAAGTCCACCAGTTTATTAGGAGGCTGTGGCAACAATCCAGGTGAAATGCAATGGGAACTTACAGTAAGGCAGGGACAAAGAGGATGGAAAGATAAGCATTCAAGACACATAGTGTCTGGATATAGAAGGTAAAAGTAGAGTCTTGGACAGATTATAGGGAGGATTGGTGGGAAAGAAAGGAGTGAAGTTACAGCTACCCAGAACTGACCCATCTCACAACAGTGGATCTTAACTGTTTCCCAGGGTAGTCTTTACTCACGAAGCCTGTCAAGCATGGTTCTTTCAGGAGAGACTTGGGCAACATAGGTTGGCAGCCTCAGTGTTAGACAGCAGTGTAGTTCATTGAGATAGGGAATACCAAAAGAGCTTTGAGTTGGGTGAGACAACAAGAAGTGAATTTAGTTTTGAATATGGTCTCTGGACATCCCAAATTGACCAGAACCACCAGGTTTTCAGATGTGGAAAAAGAGGTGACTAGAAATACAACTTTAGAACTTAAAAATTTACAAATGAAATTGCAAATAAAGCCTTGAGACAAACATGAGTTCATCCACAAAGCGTGAACAGCATGGACAGGAATCTAGGAACATAAATAAAAAGGAGTAAGGCCGGGCGCGGTGGCTCACACCTGTAATCCCTGCACTTTGGGAGGCCCAGGCGGGCGCATCATGAGGTCAGGAGATCGAGACCATCCTGGCTAACATGGTGAAACCCAGTGTCTACTGAAACTACAAAAAATTAGCCAGGTGTGGTGGTGGCGGGCGCCTGTAGTCCTAGCTACTCGGGAGGCTGAGGCAGGAGAATGGCGTGAACCGGGGGAGGCGAAGCTTGCAGTGAGCCAAGATGGGGCCACTGCACTCCAGCCTGGGCGACAGAGCGAGACTCATCTAACAAAACAATAAATAAATAAAAATAAAAAATAAAACAAAAATAAAAAGGAGTAGGCAGGAGAAAAAAACAAGGAAAACCAAAGGAGTATGGTATCTCTGAACCAGGGTATACATGAACTTTTTAAAGTGGCTTAGGATAAAGCAGACATTCTTTTGAGAGACTCGTTAGAGAAGCTGCAAGCTACAAGAACGAATGCAATCAACTAAGTAGTCAAAGACTTATCTCCTCCATGACTTTTGGCAAATCACAACCCTAAGCATCTTTGCCTTCATTGTATTGTGAGAAATCTCATCAGTGATAAATTGGAGGCCTTATAAGCTGTAAAATGTAAAATATAGACATCCTTGATTTATTATTGTAATGTCATTATGAATGTATAAATTCCTAATAGAGTATAATCTTCTGAAGACAGGACCCTCAATCTTCTACATCTTTCTATCAGGTACAGTGGTATATATTTCAAGAGTATTTTTTAAAACGTTTGCAGAATATCTGGCAATAACTTGAGAAAGTATGCACAGGAGGAAGGAGTGCATAGCAAAAGGCACACAGAATTTTTAAAAATTATTTAGAAATGAAATAGTCAAAACTTGATTCCTCCCACAAATATGACCAATGACAAATGGAAGAGGTGAGGTCAGGATGCCTTATAGCTCCAACTTCTCCCCTAATGTGTAAATTCTTTTTTGAATGCCCTTAGAATGGAGAAGGAATTTGGAGAAAAAGCAGTGAACTGTAGAACAGGAAAACAGCCAACAGCAACTTTATAAAACTGTGTTCAACAACTGCTGGCCATTAAGGAAGAGCTCCTTAACTTCTCAAGTTGAAACCTGCAAAATGTAAATCAGGCCTTTGTGAGACAAACTAAAATAGTGTCCCCTCAGGGTGCACAAATACCACAGTGAAGTCACCACAGTGAGCTATTCCCTGACACAGTCAGAACCCACCTTGCAAAGGCTTTTCCTGGAGGGAAAAATTGCCATTTGTTCCATGTTAAATACATACACACTCAGCAGAGGACCAAAGAAAATAAATGGCAATAGCCTATATATCAATTATTCTAATTTACACACACAAAAGAAGATATTCAGATACAGATTTAAAAGCTTCATTTAATCACTATTGGTTCCTACAGTTTATGAGAAGCTTGGAAACTAATCTGGTCTCAGTGTTAATTTTAGGAGTTCCATAAACTTTGATTGGGTTGGTTTTATAAGCACTCTTTTCCTTAATCTAACTGTTTTTAGAAAAAGGAAAAGCTACCTTTCTCAAGATTAGGATCCTGTCTGCCAAGTTTCCATCCACAATGATTATCAAATTAATTAAAGGGGCTGTTTAATAAAAGGCAAATCCTCAGCTACAATCATAGTATCAACTACCCCACTGGTACTGATAAACACTTACTATAACTTATAAGACTTAAAAGCCAAACTTTTTAACAGCAACTGAATAATCCATCCAGAAGTTGAAGGCGAAACAAAAAAGACTTCTTTTTAGAAAAGTGTGGCTGGTTGAGATTTCTCCCTATAACAAGCAGAAAGTGCAATTCTGGTTCCCATAGCAACTTTAACTCTTTTTATCCGAGGACACACTGCACCCTGCACCCTGGATTACCGTGTATGGTGCTTAAGAGATGGCCGTTTTCAGAATCAACGCTGATTTTCCTGGCTTTTGTACAGCAAATGATGACACAGGTACAATAATCAGATTTGCATTTGCCATCTGTTAAAATACGCCTCAGCCTCCCAAAAAGTACCAGTTACAATGATCCTATAATTTGATATATACATGTGTATGCACGAAAAATTTCTAGAGGGTCATATTAATATAAGAAATTGTGAATGGTAGTCTCTAGGGCATGGAGCTTAGCAGGTAGTGATAAAGAGACTCATTTGTCACTATACTTATTGTTTGAATTTACAATGTCATGTTTCATTTTTATAATTTAAAAAAGTCAGTGCCAAAACACTTACATAACTACTTACATTATATACGATTTGACTGTTTATTTTAAAGTTTACTGTATCGAAAGTTCAACATCAAAAGGAGGGCTAGAAAAGTGGTGGCTAGACCTAGCTCTTTCACACTACTCATTTCTAGTTTCACATGCTCTGTAAGGGCAAAGCACAATATGCATCACTTGTTTAAGGGTATGTGAAATTTGAACTCGAAGGGAGATTTAATAGATGCACAAAACAGTCATGGTACTTTAATTCATGGGAAATAATCAGTTAGCTACAGCCCATGGAGTAACTGGAGTTGGGGAGTGAATATGCTGAACATGAAAACACACAGTGACACATAACACCTTGCATACTTGTCATAAATTGTTGATCAAAACATACATGTATACATATAATCTTGTCATTAAAGACAAGGAGGGGAGGGGGGAGAGAAAGAGAAACCTCAACCTCACTACACACAAACCTTTCCCCCTTCCCACCTCCTCCACGACACATGATTTCTTCCAGGATGTCATTTCTGATCCAAGAGCAAATGTAAGTCAAGTATCCAAGTCAAGTTAGTTTAAACTAAAAAGTACGTATTTTTACAGTTAATCACAATACTTGTAAGAAAACACTTTTAACTTACAAGTTTTAAACTCAGTTTTATGAATTTCATTTAGCAACAGTATTACCAAAAGTTGAGGGAAATTTCAGCAAAACCAAGTCCAAGCATAAAACATTTTATAGTAAAAAGTGATGTTAGAGGTAAAATCTAAGATCTCTTTTGACCTTTTAATCAACCATGACCCAAAGTTAACATACCTGCCTCCCAGTGGGAGCAATCTAACTTAACTGACAGCAGCTTACTCTACCACATTATCTTTGCAACAGGGTAGTAATCACTGAGTAATCTATCTACCTCTGAAATCACCTTAAACGACCTTTAGCTACACAGTGCCTACAAGAGAAAATTCAGAGAGCCAAGATTGACAGCCCCACCTTTATGTAAATAAGAGACTGTTGTTCAGTAATTGTCGATTGAATTTCAGGCATCTGAGATTTGAGACATCAGGCAACGCCTTTTCTTTGAAAATTTTAAAATCTGAAAATGAACAAAATAAGACTTCAAGGGTATTCAAACTTGAACACAGAAACTAACAAGTCAAAAGTTAAACAAAAATACTTGGATACAAATTTCAAAAATAATTTTGGCCAACTTAAAAAATACAACAGGAGAAAATAAAGAGCAATCTCACAGATCTTAGGAAACCCTCGGTCACTAGCTATGTCTTTAGAAAGTCACCTTTAAAAAACTGAACTCAGTGCACTTTACTTCTTCAATCCCTGAAAAACAGATACGTCATAGTATCGTTTTATGAAATTATTTTCAGGCCGGGCGCGGTGGCTCAAGCCTGTAATCCCAGCACTTTGGGAGGCCGAGACGGGAGGATCACGAGGTCAGGAGTTTGAGACCATCCTGG
>NW_016813373.1:1828240-1830531 GCF_001698545.2 Rhinopithecus bieti | reverse complement strand
AAAAAAAAAAAAAATTATTTTCAAAATGTTTCGTTTAATGACTCAACTGCAAATAAGATGTTAAATAATTCTGCTTTTCTAACACTTATTCCACACACAATAATTTAATCCCACTTTTCAAAGTACTTTTTGTAAGTCAAATTCTTTCTCTGGAATCCTGATACTTAAATAAAGTTTAGTGTACCGGAGAGCAGCAAAACCATGATCAAAAGAACCATTTGCCAACAACATGTTCCTTTCCAACACCCCTAAGGGATATTAGCCTCACAGAATTACCCTCCCTTGACAGAAGAATGGCTTGGGGCAGTCTGTTCTCTCTGGAAGTTCGTTAGTACCAACTACTGGTAATAATCAAGCCTTCCAAGGCAATGGGGAGTGAAGCGCTAAGTCAAACGTCAGTTTCTCACACATTGGTTCCTTGGTTAAACACAATAATGAAACTTTCTGCCTATTTACATATCTTAAAGATGAGGAAAAACTTACCTAGATGGAACATTATTTTTGGTACTTCCAGATACACATGTCCATCCTCATCCACTGCCCTGCCATGAAGTTTTCTATACATCCCTTTCCTGATTTCTGAAAGATCACTTATACTTGTTTCTACACTTGCTTTGAATGAAAGCAAAAGGGAAGACAGTAAAGGAGAGCCTTTTTACCCAGGGACAAGGCTGTGCCCAGCAATTACAGTGAGTGCACTTCCTTTTGTTTATTCTGCACCAGGATTAGCAGTCAAATCGCTTTGTGGCTTTTAAGGCTGAGCAGCTATAAAGAACAATAACTTCAAAAGTGAATTTATGTTTTAATTCCACATAGGCAATATAGGCAGCGACGGCATTTGCTCCTCTCAAATTCCCCCTTAACTCAACAGAGTAATCACCCTCAGCCTTGGAGGGACATCTAAACATTTTAAAGGCGAAAATGTTTAAGGCGGACCTTCTTGTTTCTGATCAAAGAATGCGCTGTGATGGCCTTGCTAGCAAAGAGAAAAGTGGGGATGGGAGTTTCTGATTAACGCTTCAGAGAAAAAAAAAAAAAAAGGGGGGGGCGGGGGGAACCACAATCCTAACAGCCGAAGTGCAGAATAATCAGAGAGCCAGAATCCCGCTAAGTCAGAAAGAACAGGAAAGCAGAGAGACTCGTGCGGAACATTCTGGCCCTCACGGGATGTTAAAAGCAAGATCTATTTCAGAAGTTAGAGAAAGGAGTTTCTGTGTGGCCCATGCCGGGGAACAGAGAGCCAAACACGCGGCTGTCTGGGTCCGTGAGGCCGGCTACGGGGACGGAGCCGGTCCGGGAGCTGGGCTGCTGGCGAGCAGTAGCAGGGGACGGGGCTGTCACCGCTTACCCAGGTGCAGCGTGAGGTTGATGGAGCTGGGGTACTGCACCCCAGCCAGCATGGTCTGGCTTTGCCACCAGGTGGTGTCGGCCTGGTTGTTGTAGTCGGTCAGGAAGGCTGCCCCGTGCTGCAGGTGGGGCTGCCCGGCGTCGCACAGGTGACAGGACTTGGTGACCCCGGTCACCCCGGTCTGCACACAGTACTCCTCGGGCGGAGTCCCACACGTGTTGGTAGCCACCACGGTCACGTTGAAGGCGGCGTTGACGAACTCGGGCATGCAGCGCTGCGGCCGCCCGCCCTCGTCCGTGCACTCGTCCATGGCTGCCTGGGCACAGGCGGCGGCCAGCACGACCAACACGGGCCAGAGCCGCCTCCGGCGCCGCAGGGCCGGCGCGGCCCGCTGGCTCCCCCTCATCCCGCCGCCCGCACGCTGGCCCACGGCGAAGGTAAGGGCACCGGCGCGTTCCTCTAGCCTAGCGGCGTTCCCCGGAGGCCGCTTCGCTGCTTGAGCCTGGGGGCCCAGGGGCCTGACTCCGGGGCGGGCGGTGGCGGCGACTCGCGCCGGAGAGACTGACGGGCGGGCGCCCCTAGCGAGGACCGCGCTGCTAGCCGACCGCGGCCCCCGCGCGCCGCCTCCGCGCTTCCCTAACCTACCCCGCGAAGCAGCCTGCACTCTGCGCCGACCCCGACTTCCGAGCGCGTGCCCGAGTGCGCGCCCCGGGGAGGAAGGAGCAGGGGGTGGGATCGGCAGGGTGGGGTGGGGTCTGGGAGACGAGAAAGCCCAACCCGGTCTCCTCTCAGCAACTCCCGCGGCCCCTGGGGCAACTCCCCGGCCCTGCGCGCCCCATGGACTGCGCGTCCGTCCCGGCGACTCCAGGCGGCGGCAGGGGCGGTGGCGTCTCGTGCTCGGGCCCGCGGCGCGCGACCAGGGGGGAGGGGCGCGCGGGGTGGG
>NW_016813373.1:1796584-1827697 GCF_001698545.2 Rhinopithecus bieti | reverse complement strand
GGGGAGGGGGTTGGGGGGGAGGGGAGGGCAGGGCAGGGGAGGGGAGGGCGGCAGGATGGTGCATGCCGGGAGGGAAGGGCGGCCTCGCAGACCCGGCTCCCCGCGCGGTAGTCGCCGGGGTCTTCGGCCTCCGCGGCCTGGGAGACTCTGGGTTGCGGGAGGAGGCGGGGGAGGGCGCCTTAGAGGGGCGACGCCGGGTCAGGAGGTCGCTCGGGGTCGTCCCTGGGGCCTCGCGCCCATTTGGGCTGCGGCAGGAGGGTCCTCGCCCAGCCAGGTGTCCGTCCCACCCGGGAGCGCCCGCTGCTAGCAGCCCGGGGTCCCGCGCCAGCCCCTCCCGAACAGAGGTCCGGGGCGTCCATGGGGCCGACACGGTCCCTGGAGAATCAGAAGGGCCCGCAGCAGCCAGATGAGTTTTGTGAAGCGATTTCCTGCCGCTGAATTAAAGTGTAAGCAGTCGTTTTACCGGGGCAAGGAAGGAAATGAAAAGGCTGGGAATGGAATGACATTTTTCCCTTGGGTACGCACGACCCACTGCGAAGTTCTTCCGCTGTGTTGTTTGTGTTCCTCGGCTTGCCTTTAAAAGACTCGAAATTATGTGGATTCTGACATCCTCCTTTTCGGGCCTGCTGAGTCACGGAATATTCTCAGTGCCAGAATGACTCAGTTCACAGAACCTGAGCCAGAAGATCATGAGTTTTAGTCCCGGAGCAGAACCTGGGCGCTTACCCAGTGCTGATACGGCAAGCAGAGACCAGGGCAAGGAGGCAGCAGCTTGAAACCCTCGGTGTCCCCAAGCAGAGAGGATGCACATAGTGGATGACACTGATTTGTTTTGTTCTAGCTTTTCAGAAACTTGATGATAAGGTGCGGATAATAAGTAAATGGCAAAAACAAAACAGAACAAACACACACACACACACACATGCATAGTTTCGGACCCAGTGTTCCATTAAGATAGGGATAATGGGAATCTGAAACAAGGAAATAAGTATATGTTAGGTGACTCTGGATAGTTAGAGTCAGTGTTAGACGCAGACTGCTAGTTAGGAAAACCTTAAGGATAATGTTCTGGTCGGATGAAGAAGGGAGGGGAATCTAGGGACGTGTTACACGACTGAGCTTAGCAAGTATGTTCACTGTTCCGTTTATTTGATGAGATGGGTGGAGATTATGCATGGCTAAAGGTGCCTCATTCTTGGCACCTTCTCTTTGGGAGAACTAAGTTGTGGGGGCTATAATAATTTTTTAATCCTTTCATACATGAATTTATGAAGCAAAAGAAATACGTTCATTTACACCTAGAGGGGATTATGTGCTCTCTCAGTCCTTCGTTGTACTTGAGAACAAACGTGGGCATATAGGAAAAAAATAAGGATGTTAGTTGTAAATAAAGCTACAGATTTGTAATAAACGTGTCTATATTTTAATAAACATGTTAATGTATTTGCGTTATTATACATTTTTAGTACTTTGTTATATAGTGGCCAAAGCGTGGGTCTGTTTCCAACAATCAAAATAAAAGCAAGGAGACCCCCAAAGGCTGTGGAATCAACATAAATGGGTTTCTTTGTCATTGCTGCCTTTTGAGTCCTAATGTCCAAGATTAACATCAAGATATTACTTACGCGAATTTTCCGTAATTTAATTACCAGAGCCTATCTGATATTTGTAAAGCACATATAGAGACCTTGAATTAACCCCTCAATTCTCTTGCTTATAGAAATGTGTTACAGTGACAAACATCTGTTTTGAAAAGAGGTAAAGTGTAACCAGCCTGTGGACTTGGTGATAAAAATTCTGCTCCGTTATTTGGATCTTGATTCAAACAAATCAATGGTTAAAACAGAATTTTTAAGACAATTTGAGAAATTTGAACACTAATTAGATGTTTGATGATATCAACAAATTATTTTAGCCACCTGGAGATGCCACAGTCTACGAAATAGACTTAGTATTTAAAGAAAAAAAAAAGTGAAAGTGTGTAAAATTTTCTTTTACTGCAGGTTACCCTATTTTTCAAAAAAACTCCAGAGCCTTTTGAATGCATGCTCTTATGTGCTTAGAAATTTCATTATCAGCCGGGCGCGGTGGCTCACGCCTGTAATTCCAGCACTTTGAGAAGCCAAGGCGGAGGATTGCTTCAGTTCAAGACCAGCCCAGCCAACATAATGAAACCCTGACTCTACTAAAATTAAAAAAATTAGCCGGGCCAGCCGGGGTCGTTGGCTCATGCCTGTAATCCCAGCACTTTGGAAGGCTGAGGCAGGTGGATCACTTGAGGTCAGGAGTTACAGACCAGCCTAGCCAACGTGGTGAAACCCCAACTCTACTAAAAAATACAAAAGTTAGCTAGGTGTGGTGGCGCGCACCTGTAATCCCAGTACTCAGGCAGCTGAGGCAGGACAATCGCTTGAACTGGGGAGGGCGGAGGTTGCAGTGAGCCAAGATCACGCCAGTGCACTCCAGCCTGAGCGACAGAGACTCTGTCTCAAAGAAAGAAAAAAAAAAATCATCCCGCAGTTGTGTCGCATGCCTGTAATCCCAGCTACTCGGGAGGCTGAGGCAGTAGAATTGCCTGAATCCAGGAGGCAGAGGTTACAATGAGTGAAATTGTGCCACTGCACTCCAGCCTGGGTGAGGCTCTGTCTCAAGAAAGAGAAGAGAAGAGGGGAGGGGAGAGGAGGGGAGGGGAGGGAGGGGAGGGGATTATCTGAAAGAGAGAGGAAGAAAGATAAAAGGAAGAAAGGGAGGAGAGAAAGAAAAAAGAAAGAAAAGAAGAAAGAAAGAAAAAAAAGAAAAGAAAAGAGAGAATGGAGGGAGGGAGGGTGGAGAGGGAGGGGGTGGGGAGTTTCATTATCTATCAGACATGGTACTTAGACGCAAAATGTTTTATTCAGGTCCCTCAAAAGATGATCTTAGTGCCCAATTATCAGTGTCTCTATGCAGCAACAAAGGCAGGATGAGGAAATGAAATTGTTTATTGTTTATTGTACGGGCAAGAGAGCTCCAATTAAAGAAAAAAAAATGTGAAACTCCAGAGAAAAGAGATTTCTCCCTTCATAATCTATAAATTCAAGGAAGGATGCTGATTGGCTTGACTTTGGTCACCTGGCATACCCCCAAAGCTAGGTAAATAGAATACCATGTGTGTGGTGTTTGGCAGCCCACCAGAAAACCATGGAATGTGGGAAAAGCAATTGAAAGGAAAGCTTGCTGTTGCCAGAAGAGGGCAGGTTACAAGGCAGAAAAAAACAACGGATGTCTACTACAGCAGGATTTAAAATGTGTGATATAATTAGAAAAATAATTTAAAAGTTTGCATTGACCTTTCCATTGCAACTTTGTCATTTTTTATCTTTTTATAATTACCAATGCGTTTATTTTTTCAGTCCTTATTCTTTCTGACCTCATTTCCTTGTATTCTTCCCAAGCCTAAGCCTCACTATACTATATGCTTTATCTTTTTATATTTAGAAATGCAACCTAAACATAATAATTATTAATAATGGTTGATAATGTTAGCCTATATTTACATTCTATGTTACACTTTTCAAAATTACAAGGAAGCAAAGAATGTTATCACCTATGTGGAGCTGAAGAAATTAAGGCTCAAAGAGATTAAGTAACCTCTGTAGACAAGTAGGAGGAAAGTCAGGACGGGAACCTGCTCTTTCTGGCTCACTGACCAACGCTGTTTCCTTTTCGGTTATGTAAAGGTCATGATAGGAAAGAGGATAAGGGAAGAGGGTTCTCACATTCCCAAAGTTTTAGGTTATCAAATAAGAATTTAAAATTAGGTAAAATTAATGTGATACTGGAAGAGAATGACAATATCCCTCTTCAAAGTTACAATGACTACACATGATGCTTTGTGTTAGGTTTATAGATCCTGCCTAGGTCCTTGGTACAAATCCAAGCAAAACAAGATAAGGTATCTTTTGTGGCGAGCTCAGGTAAAGACAGGATTCCTCTTGTGTGAGGTAAAACCCTTCCTTCCCACTCAGCCCCATGCACCCAATTCTTCTTTTTTTTTTTTTTTTTTACAGAATTGCCCAAACTCCTTTGTTTTGAAAAAAAAAGTTACTTTTCTAATAATAATCATACATATTTATGGGAGTACATAATAATGTTCTGATACATACAGTGTATATTCATCAAATGAGGGTGACTTGCATATATGTCACCTCAAACATTTATCTTTTTTTTTTTTAAGTCACCCACCCTGGAGTGCAGTGGTGCAAACACAGCTCACTGCAGCCTCCAACTCCAGGGCTCAAGTGGTCATCCCACCTCAGCCTCCTGAGTAGCTGGTACCACAGGCATGGGCCACCATGCCCGACTAATTTTTTTAAAATTTTAGTGAAGATGTGGTCTCACCTTGTTGCCCAGGCTGGTCTTGAACTTCTGGGTTCAAGCAATCCTCCCGCCTTGGCCTCCCGAAGGGCTGGAATTACAGGTGTGAGCCATCGTGCCGAGTCATCATTTCTTTGTGTTAAGAACATTCAATATCCTCTCCTCTAGCTATTTAAAAATATATAATAAATTATTTTTAACTGTAGTCAGCCTATAGTGCTATATGGAAAACTGGAATTTATTGCTCCTAACTAGCTGTGATTTTATATGATTTAACCAATCTGCATCTATCCCCATCCCAACTACTTTTCCCAGTCTCTACTAACCACTATTCTGCTCTCTACTTGTACAAGATTAACTTTTTTAGCTTCAACATATGAGTGAGAACATGTGGCATTTGTCTTTCTATTCCTGGCTTATTTCACTTAACATAATGTCCTCCAGGCTCATCCATGTTGCTATGAATGACAGAATTTCATTCTTTTTAATGGTTGAATAGTATGCCATTGTGTGTGACTGTGTGTGTATACCACATTTTCTTTATTCAGTCATCTGTTGATGGACAGGTGGGTAGATTCCATATCTTAGCTGTTGTGAGTAATGTTGTAGTAAACTTAGGGAACAGATATATCTTCGGTTTACTGATTTCCTTTCTTTGAATATATATCCAGTAGTGGGATTGCCGGATCGTATGACAGTTCTATTTGTAGTTCTTTGAAGAACCTCAATACTGTTCTTCATAGTGACTGTACTTGTTTACACTCTCACCAGCAGTGTATAAGGGTTCCCCTGTTTTTACCCATGCATCCAATGCAAACTATCTTTATATCGTGATACTAGTTTTGAAAGAGAGACAAAAGGACACATCCCTAATTCATAATATTTAAACCAGAATTTTATTTATAACAATATACAAGTACAATAAAAAAGGAAGAATTTCCAAAAATGAGTAGCAAAGACCAACCTCACCCCTACCCAAAATTTTCCCGTGAAGAAAAGAGAGAACTTCACATCTCCAAAATCTTGTTATTCTGCTAACCAAATGCGAACTGTATCTCACTATAAAGAACAGAGATAAATACTCTTTTATGTGTAGATAACATGGTTTTATCATGGGAACTCAGAATTTCCTTAATAAGTTGTTGACCCTGATAGGGTTAACTGATTACTCTTAGAAAGAAAGGGTAATTTTTTTTTTTTTTTGAGATGTAGTCTCACTCTGCCACCCAGGCTGCAGTACAGTGGCGCTATCTTGGCTCACTGCAACATCTGCTGCCCAGGTTCAAGCAATTCTCCTGCCTCAGGCTCCCGAGTAGCTGGGATTACAGGCACCTGCCACCACGCCCAGCTAATTTTTGTAGTTTTTAGTAGTCGGGGTTTCACCTTCTTGGCCAGGCTGGTCTTGAACTCCTGACCTCGTGATCCACCCCCACTCAGCTTCCCAAAGTGTTGCGACTACAGGAGTGAGCCACCGCCCCTGACCGGGTAATTTTTTTAAAACCAAAGCTAGTATTATTGGTAGTTTCCCCCAGAATTTAATTGTCTTATATTAAATAGTTTATCACGTCATTCCATTACGTTGGTATATATTGCAACAGATTTTTTTGGAGGGTGTGCCTGGAAGTTATATTGTGCAAAATTAGAAGTTCACAGCTCTTTGAGTAATATTCTTTTTGGGGCTGTGGTGGAATGTTATAACACTAGCTTTTAAAAAAATTTCCAGCTGAAATTATTATGGTCCAGGCACGGAACTTAACGGCCTCCATCTCTAGTTTATATCTGCATTTGAACAAATGTTAATTACTTTTTCTTCCCACCCAAATTGTGTTTATTTTAATGATCAAATTAAAGCAAGATTTTAAAACATTTACCCCATCATTCTATGCACTAAAATGGCTTTTTCGTTTATCAGAACTCTCTCTCCTAGTTCATACCTCTCTTTTGTTGTAATAGACATCCTTTATTGAAATTCAGCGTAGATATAGAAAAGTACACAAAATCCAAGGGTATAGTTTGAAAGTTGGATGAGAGAATCACAAAGTGTATGCTCCTGTGATCACTACCCAGGTCTAGAAATGAAATATTATCCTAACCCCAAAGCCCTGTCCTGTCCCTGGCCAGTCAGTATCCCCCACTTCTCCTCAAATGTAACTTCAGTTCTTGCTTATGTCACTGTAGATTAGTTTTGCTTGCTTTTGAATGCTATTTAAATGAAATCACATTGTATGTTGTGTGGGAATGGCTTGTTTTGGTCAATATTACGTTTTGACATGTCAATTTGATGTATGTGCAAAATTCCTTATTTTCCTTGTCGTATGCTATTCTATTGTATAAATACACTACAATTTATTTATTCATTTAACTGTTGTTGGACATTTCAGTAGTTTCCCGTTTGAAACTATTCTGAAGAATGTTACTACGTTTTTATCATCTCACTTGTCTTTTGCAGACACATTTTTTTACACACACACACTTTTGGTGGGTATATACATAGGAGTGGAATTGTTGGGTCATAGGGGTAGGCATATATTCAAATTTGGTAGGCAGTACCAAACTGTTTTCCAAATTGGTTGTACCAATATTCGCTCCAATCAGCTGCATACAAGAGTTGCTGTTTCACCACATCCTCAACCATACTTGGTATTTTCGAGTGTTTTAAATTGTAGCTATTCTCGGCTAATGTTATTTTGATATTGGCACTGAACTTGAGGTACTCTAACTCCCATTTATATACATATTTGCACAAAATATAAATTATGCATATTATTGGGTTGTACTTTACAATTGGTGGGTTTAATTTCTAATTCCTTGATTACTAATTCAACTGGCCTCCTTTTCATATATTTATTAACCATTTGGGTATCTTCTTTTGTGCCACTTTATGTTTTTGCTAATTATTCTCTTGAGTTGTCTTTCTCTTTTTTACTGATTTGTAGGAATTCTTTACATATTTTGGATATAGTCTTCTTTCCTCGTGCTATGTGTTGCAAATGTCTTCTTTGTGGTTTGCCTTTTCCCTCTTCAATAGTGTTTCTCCTTTTGAAATTTTTATTATGAAAAAATTCAAACATAAGCAAAAGTGTTGGTGGGAATGTAAATTAGTTAAATCTCCATAGAACATATTATGGAGATTTCTCAAAGAATTAAAAGTAAAACTACCATGCAACCCAGCAATCCCACTACTGGGTATCTACCCGAAGGAAAATAAATAGTTGTATCAAAAAGACATCTGCACTAGTATGTTTATCACAGCACTAATTATGATAGTAAAGGCATGAAATCAACCTAAGTATCCATTAACAGTGGATTGGATAAAGAAAATATGGTGTGTATACACTATGGAATACTACACAACCATAAAAAAAAGAACAAAAATCATGTCCTCTGCAGCAACGTGGATGCAGCTAGAGGCCATTATCCTAGTGAATTAATGCAGAAACAGAAAATCAAATACCACACGTACTCACTTATAAGGGGGAACTAAACAATGGATATCATATTCTAACCTCTTGCGATGAAATCCTAGATAATGAATTTCAGCCATTTTTTCCTAACACATGCTAAAGAATATAGATTTCCCTCTAAACAGCACTTTAGCTGCATCTCATTACTTTTTTTTGTTTGTTTGTTTTTTTGAGACAGTCTCTCTCTGTCCTCCAGGGTAGAGTGCAGTGGCACGATCTCAGCTCACTGCAACCTCCACCTCCCAGGTTCAAGCAATTCTCATGCCTCAGCCTCCTGAGTAGCTGGGATTATAGGTGTGTGCCACCACACCCAGCTAATTTTTTGTATTTTTAGTAGAGACAAGGTCTCACCATGTTGGCCAGGCTGGTCTCAAACTCCTGGCCTCAAAGTTATCTGCCTGCCTCAGCCTCCCAAGGTGCTGGGATTACAGGCATGAGCCACTGCACCCGGCCACATCTCATGACTTTTGATGTGGCTTATTGTTTATTATTATTCAGTTCAAAACATTTTCTAATTTTGGTTGCAATTTCTATTTTAACCCATAGGTTACTTATATGTGTTGCTTAATTTCCAAACATTAGGAGATTTTCTAGTTGTCTTTCTTAGTGTACTGTCTGTTATTACTATGTATTGTTATTTAAAAGTAAGTAACTGGGAACTTGATTTTCTTCCTTGCATCAATCATGGAGTCTGTCCTAGCTGTGCTTTAAAGAGATGAGAAGAAAGACTCAGTGGTTTGAACAAATTGGAAAAGGAGGGCTGGCACCAGAACCTATCTGACCCACTGCTCTGAGGAGCTACTACAGAAGTAGCAATGGTCTTTCAGCAGCAAAAAAGAATAATCAGAATCGATGCCTTGAAATTGAGTAACAACCCCTGGATTCCCGGACTAACCATGATATGGGGACCTAAAAAAGGAAGACATTCTTATAATAAGCAGGATAGATATTTGGAGTCATATTACTACTAAAAATATGTGACCTTAAGTTATTCTCCAAGCTAGTGAAACAGGAAATAACATTTTTCATTTGATAGCATACTTATCATTTCACACTGTGTTTGATATTTGGGAGACATATATATAATTTAGTTTCTCTAATGTGAAAATAATACCCATAGCTAATATTCACTCACCACTTACTATATGTTGGGCACTCTTCTATGCCTTTGGCCTCTATTATTTTAGTTAGTCCTCATATTTGTTATTTTCCCCATTTTCAGATGAAGATTTTAAGTAGCTTCTCCAAGGTCATTCGGCTGCTGGTGAAGGCTGGATTCAAACTGGGGTTGTCTGATATTAGAGTCAATGCGCTTACCCCTTATGTACAACAATAACAAATACTTATTTGGAGTTTGTAGCAATGACATTTTAAGTGCTCAGTATATGTTAACTTATTTAATCATTGCAATAATCCTATGAGATATATAGTTTTACTATCATTCCATTTTATAGGTGAGAAAACACCTAGGTTTTTTACAGGTGAAGAAGATTCAGTAACTTACTCAGGATTATACTGCTAATAGGTGGCAGAGCTGAGATTCAGACATGGGCAGTCTGGTTGCAGTCTCTGTCTTCACCATTACATAATACTGCCTCTCAAATTATATTGACTTATCAAAGACATAGCAAAGGTCAAACATCGGCTCATGTGTATGTTGTCATACTATCAGTCACAAATTAACATTCACCTAGTTTTGATATTTATGTCTGAAATAACAAAACATTTATCTTTGAATGGATGTTTTGCTAATAAATAATATCTTCATAAAGTTGTTTTGAATTTTAAAATGTAAAACATAATTTATAGAAATAATAGAAATAATCTACAAACAATAATGTTGATAAATACCATTACACAAAATACATGTATTCTCAGTTTGTATTCTGTGGCAAAAAGGAATCACTGTTGTAGATAAGATCAACTCAGGGAAATAAAAATTCAATTTACTTTAATTTATGCACACAGATTATTTCTTCCACGGCTGCAATCTGAATTATTAAAGTTAAAACTTAAACTTTAATGTTAAACCACTCGAGGACTTCATAAATATGCTGGAGAAACAAGGTTTATTCAATGTTAGTTCCACAGGAAGGGAAAAAGGGTCCGTTTTTATCCAAGTTCAGAGACAGGATGGCCATACTCAAGTAAGCTTACTGGCAGCAAAGCCAAAGAATCCTCTCCCCATACATCACATTTTAAAAACTGTTCAGCAAATTATACAGTCCTTCAATTGTAATGGAAAGTGGCTCACACCTGTAATCCTAGCACTTTGGGAGGCCGAATTGGGTGGATCACATGAGTCCAGGAGTTTGAGACCAGCCTGGGCAACATGGCAAGACCCAGTCTCTACTAAAAATACAAAAAAAAAAAAAAAAAAAATAGTTGGGCATAGTGGCGCATGCCTGTAGTCTCAGCTACTCAGAAGAATGTGGTGGGAGGATTGCTTGGGAGGCAGAGGTTGCAGTGAGCCAAAATTATGCCACTGCACTCCAACCTGGGCAACAGAGTGAGACCCTGTCTCAAAAAATTTCTTTTTTAGTTTTTAAAGATTTTTTAAATGTTAGTGTGCCAGGTATAGGACTTTAAATCCTTTATCCAATCTTTTTTTTTTTAACTGCAGTAATGATAATTTCCTACTAACCTTTCATTTCTTGTCTTTGGTGTATGTTCACTATATCCATTTGTTATCCACACAGGATATGCTTTTCCAAAGCAAGGATTACTACTGATTCAAACTGATTTTATGGAAAGGTCATTCCAGGAAGTAATTTGACATCAGAAAACTCACTGAATACAAGAATGACATTTTCATTCAAAGAGCTGGATGACTTTTTGGATGTCCAGTTTATACGAGCATCCACAGAATTTTTCAGACATAAAGCACCCTTGTCTTATTTTTAATAGCATCTGAACATTCGTGCTAATGGAAGCATTGATCACTTATTCTGGAATGAGTTGTGGAAAAGGACAATCTGAACAGAAAAGAATTCTTTGACATCATTGCAGCTTTAGCAAAGAAAATAATCCAGCCTATAAAGCAGGAATTCAGTATAATCACTACATAAGGCAAGTAAACAAAAAATATTTCACAGGTTTTGAAACTTTAAGCAGAAAAATAAAATGATCACCCTCAAAGAATTCTTCTTAGTGTTTCACAAAATAAACAGCCCATGAACATTCAGCAAGATCAAAGCAATTGCTAAATTTGGGGACATGAAAATCAGCACAATATTTTTAAAAGTAACTCCGTGAATGGTGTGAACCCGGGAGGTGGAGCTTGCAGTGAGCCGAGATGGCGCCACTGCACTCCAGCCTGGGCGACAGAGCAAGACTCCGTTTCAAAAAAAAAAAAAAAAGTAACTCCCTGACCGGGAGCTCACGCCTGTAATCCCAGCAGTTTGGGAAGCTGAGGCAGGCAGATCACTTGGGGCCAGGAGTTTGAGATCAGCCTGGCCAACATGGTGAAACCCCTTCTCTACCAAAAATACAAACGTTAGCTGGGCGTGGTGGTTCATGCCTGTAATCGCAGCTACTGACTCAGGAGGCTGAGGTAGGAGAATCGCTTGGACCGGGGAGGCAGAGGTTGCATTGAGCCGAGATTATGCCACTGCACTCCAGCCTGGGTGACAGAGTGAGATTCTCTCTCAAAAAACAAATAAATAGATAAAAGTAACTCCCTGGAAATTGGCACCATGGCAATAACCAACAGCCAGAAGTGCTTCAAGAAAAAAAAAAAAAAAGAACTTTAAATTATTGTTACAGACTGAGTGTTTCTGTCCCCTCCAAAATTCATATATCAAAGCCCCAACTCCTAATGTGATGGTATTTGAACCCCGGAGGCAGAGGTTACAGTGAGCCAAGATCATGCCACTGCACTCCAGACTGGGCAACAGAGCAAGACTCTACCTCAATTTAAAAAAAAAAAAGACCCGCGCGGTGGCTCACGCCTGTAATCCCAGCACTTTGGGAGGCCAAGGCAGGCGGATCACGAGGTCAAGAGATCAAGACCATCCTGGCCAACATGGTGAAACTCCGTCTCTACTAAAAATACAAGAAATTATCTGGGTATGGTGGTGTGTGCCTGTAATGCCAGCTACTCAGGAGGCTGAGGCAGGAGAATCGCTTGAACCAGGGGGTCAGAGGTTGCAGTAAGCCAAGATTACATCACAGCACTCCAGCCTGACAACAGAGCAATACTCCGTCTCAAAAAATAAAAATAAAAATAAAAAAGACATCATATTAATGTCTCTTGAGCACATGAAAGAATCATTGTCATCGGGCTGTCCCCTTGACTGGTCTTATGCACCCTCCGTAGTTATATAGCTACATGGCAGTACTGAGGCTACAGAAAATGGAGTGTGTTTCCCACTGCCACAGCAGAACTGTCAAGCAAGGAGTCCCTCTTAGCACAGCAGAACAGGACTATGACCAGTGACACACAAAGAATACATCTGCAGGTATGCCTGACTTCATTCAGATAGTATGTTTCTTATATTCCAGATTACCTGAAGTTAAAGACCAATTTTTTTTTTTTTTTTTTTTTTTTGAGACGAAGTCTCCCTCTGTCACCCAGACTAGAGTGCAGTGGCACGATCTTGACTCACTGCAACCTCTGCCTCCTGGGTTCAAGCCATTCTCCTGCCTCAGCCTCCCAAGTAGCTGGGATTACAGATGGGTGCCACCACACCCAGCTAATTTTTGTATTTTTAGTAGAGACGAGGTTTCACCATGTTGGCCAGGCTGGTCTTGAACTCCTGACCTCAGGATCCACCCACCTTGGCTTCCCAAAGTGCTGAAATTACAAGCCTGAGCCACTGTGCCTGGCCAGATAAATTAAATCTTAATATTAACTTATTTCTAATAAGTAAATGCAGTTTACCTGGGATATTGTGGGTTTTCAATAAAATTTAAAAGAACATTAGAGAAACTTATTTCTTCTCCATTCTTGTGTTTAATGTGTCTTACATATATCAAAGGCCTGTTAAGTATCATTGACTGAGTTGTTACTTTTGGAGACTGAGGCGAGCAGATCACCTGAGGTCAGGAGTTCGAGGCCAGGCTGGCCAACATGGTGAAACCCTGTCTATACTAAAAATACAAAAATTAGCCGGGCGTGGTGGCACATGCCTGTAGTCCCATCTACTCCAGAGGCTAAGGCAGGAAAATTGCTTGAGCCTGGGAGGTGGAGGTTGCAGTGAGCCGAGATCCCGTGACTGCACTTCAGCTTGGGTGACAGAGCAAGACTCTGTCTTACATACATACATACGTAAAAGTATGATTGACTGGGTTGTTAAAAAAAAAAAATGAATCTTGGGGCCGGGCATGGTGGCTCACACCTGTAATCCCAGCACTTTGGGAGGCCGAAGTGGGCAGATCACGAGACCAGGAGTTCGAGACCAGCCTTAACATAGTGAAACCCCGTCTCTACTAAAAAATACAAAAATTAGCTGGGCATGGTGGCGTGTGGCTGTAATCCCAGCTTCTCAGGAGGCTGAGGCAGCAGAATTGCTTGAACCTGGGAGACAGAGGTTGCAGTGAGCCGAGATTGTGCCACTGCACTTCAGCCTGGGCAAAAAAGCGAGATCCTATCTCAAAAATAAATAAAAGCAAACCAAGGAGAGAAATGATGAGTTTTTTTCTTTGACCAAATGTGGAAGGGAGATAGCATGTGAGGGGTAAGGGAATGGGAAACTTCAAATATGACTCTCATAATGTGTGTTCAGTTTCCCCTTAAATTCTTTGGGACTGGTTGGGACTCGGTTTGAGTTTGAGCTCTGTGTGAGCTGTATGACTTTGGGTAACTTAACGTCTGTATAACCCAGATTCCTCATCTGTAAAACAGGATTAATAACACTACCTCCTTTATGAATATATTATCTGGGTTAAATGAGCCAGTGAGTATGAAGTGCCTGGCAAATGGCCACTGCTCTATGAAAGTGTAAACTCCGGCAGTGTGCTCTGCCTCACATCTGTTATCCCAACACTTTGGGAGTCCGAGGTGGGCAGGTCACGAGGTTAGGNAAAAAAAAAAAAAAAAAAAAAAAAAAAAGAATCTTGGGATACAGCCCAACAAAATTAAGACAATGAACACCAAGCATCTTGTACCTCTGACTCAAGCCTTAGAAGCCTCCCCAAAGTTCATTTCTCCCTCGAGGCAAAGCCAGGATCCATTCCAGTATCTGTCTGTTGACATTTCTCCCATCCAGTTTTCACTCTTACAAGCTAACCCTTGCCAATCCTTCAATAAATTAAGTGGTCTCTAAATGCAGAACGCCTTGCTAAGTACCTGGAGGTTACAGGTATGAGGAGAGGCAAGAGTTTCAAAACAAATAGGGATCATGGTTTCAATTGTAGGGGAATCTATAATTTAGTCTAGAAGATAGAGTATATAAGTGCAAAAATTATTCAAGCACATTTACAAAATAACAAAAGCTTAAGTCATATTATATAACTCAAATGTATAAAGTGGGTATGAATTAATATGCAAAGAGCTTCCACCCCCAATGAATGAGTGAATAAATTAGCCATGAATTAGAATTTTAAAGGTTGCAAGGATTGTGGGATAGCATAAAAGAAAGAAAAGAGTGTTGCAAGTAAAAATGTATGCTGATAAAATATTTCAGAATGTATGGAAAAGTTCATACCTGCTTGAAGATATGTGGTTGCTTATCTATTCAATAAATTCCTATTGACTATATACTATTTTCCACGTATTCGTTCATTCATTCAGCAAATACTTTCCTGTTTTGTGTCAGAAGCTGGAAATATAGCAGTGAATAGGCAAGACAGGGCTATGCTATGCCCTGAACGCACTTGAAATTTAATGAGAAGGACAAAAATTTAAATAAACAATTAAAATAAAGTAAGATGGTGTATGACATAAGAAATACAGCCACTACTGAAAATTATTGAAAGGAATACTAAATACTAAACAACTGGGAATTATTTAAGCATGGAAGTAATATGACCATATTTGTAAATTTTAAAAAACATTTCTCTTATTGCAAAAGAAAAATGAATCACAAAGAAGTAATAGAAGAGAGCTATTTAGACAGCTGGTCAGCAAAAGAAACAATCATCATATTAAACAGACAACCCACAGAATGAGAAAATATTTGCAAACTGTGCATCCAACAAAGGATTAATATCCAGAATTTACAAGGAACTCAAACAAATCAACAAGAAAAAAAAAATCCCATCAAAAATTGGGCAAATTACATGAATAGACACTTCTCAAAAGAAGATGTATAAATGGTCAACAAACATATGAAAAAGTAATTAACATTGCTAATCATCAGAGAAATGCAAATTAAAACCACGATGAGATACCACCTTACCCCAGCCAGAATGATCATTATTAAAAAATTAAAAAACTGGCCAGGCATAGTGGCTCACACTTGTAATCCCAGAACTTTGGGATGCCAAAGCGGGTGGATCACCTGAGGTCAGGAGTTCGAGACCAGCCTGGCCAATATGGTGAAACCCCGTCTCTACTAAAAATACAAAAATTAGCTGGGTGTGGTGGCATGCACCTGTAATCTCAGCTACTCGGGAGGCTGAGGCAGGAGAATCTCTTGAACCCACAAGGTGGAGGTTGCAGTGCACTGAGATCACACCATTGCACTTCAGCCTGGGCTACAGAGTGGCATTCCATCTCAAAAAAAAAAAAAAAAAAAAAAAAAAAGTTAAAAAGCAATAAATGTTGACAAGGGTGTGATGAAAAGGGAATGCTTATACACTGCTAGTGGGAATGTAAATTAGCACAACCTCCAAGGAAAACAGTATGGAGATTTCTTAAAGAACTAAAAGTAGATCTACCATTCAATCCAGCAATTCCAATCCTGGGTATCTACCCAAAGGAAAAGAAGTCACATCGAAAAGACACCTGCACACGTATGTTTATCGCAGCACAATTCACAATTGCAAAGATATGGAACCAACTTAAGTGCCCATCAACCAATTAGTGGATAAATAAAATGTGGTATATACACATCATGGAATACTACTCAGCCATAAAAAGGAACACAATTACATCTTTTGCAACGAATTGGATGGAACTGGAGGCCATTATTCTAAGTGAAGTAACTTAGGAGTGGAAAACCAAATACTGCATGTTCTCACTTATAAATAGGAGCTAAGCTATGGGTACCCAAAGGCATACAGAGTGGTATAATGGACTTTGAAGACTCAGAAGGGGAGTGGGTGGGAGTGGAAAGAGGGATTAAAAAAAACTACATATTGGGTTTAATGTACACTACTCAGGTGACAGGTGCACTAAAATCTCAGACTTCATCCATATACAATTCATCTGTGTCACCAAAAACCACTTATACTCCAAAAACTATTGAAGTTAATATACACATATATTTACCTAATAATGTTACATATGTGTATATAAAATGAAAGCTTATATATGTGCATGTGTATACATATATATGCCTCTCTCTATATATATGTGTGTGTGTATATGTATGTGTATATGTGTGTGTATATATATAAAGAAAGCTAGTGGCTACCACTTCAGTAAGAGGTAAAAAGTGATGAATAAGAGAATGGAGAAACATGGCAAACTTGATACACTTGGGAGGTAGAATAAGAACCTCCAAGGTGTTTTCTGGCTTTAGAAGCTTGAAAAGACACAAGAAAGATACTTCTACATTCTGGATTGAATGACTGGGTAAGTGATGATATCATTTACTGAGATAAGAAACACTGGAAGGAGAACAGGTTTGGAGATTAAGTTTGAAGATGCAGAGTCCAGTTTTCAAGTTCAATTTTGTTTATAATACTGTGTTAGATGCTAAATAAGGTATAGTGCCTGACCTTGAGGGTTAACAGTACAGAATAATATCCATTATTATAGTTCTGTAAAATAAAAGGCTAAATAGAGATATGTAGGATGTTGAGTTAGGCTGCTTAGGGGAGTTTACACTGTGGTAGTGAATAAACCCCAAAGCTCAATGACTTAACCAACAAAAGTTTACTTCTTGCTTAAATGAAATCTAATGCAGGATCAGAGGACTTCCCAGAGCAGCTCCAAACATGTGGTCTGTTTAGGCCATTTCCATCTTGTGGTTTTACCATCCCATCATAAGACCTTTACAGTTGCCAAGAGATGAGAGAGTTGGAGGGTCATGCACCAACTTTTAGGTGTTTTGGACCAGAAGTGGCGCATGTCACTTCCACTCACAGCCCTTTGACCAGAAGAAGTCACATGGCCTTACCTCACTGGAAAGAAGCTGGGAAATGTGTAGCATCAAGAGACTCTATTCAATGAGGAGCAAGAATCTCTGCCGCAAATATGAAATGGGAGTGGTTAATTATTTGAGGAGTCAAGACGTCTTTCAGAGAGAGGCCACATTTGTGCTGGGAGTTAAAGGAAGCCTTAGGACTGATCATGTAATGAAGACAGAGGAAGGACGGCAAGTTAAAGGAACATTACATACAAAAACACTGAAACATGTAAGAGCTGGATATGCTGAAGATATCTGGGGAATGTTGAGAAGAAACTGACAGGGTAGAGTTTTTCAGGGAAGTAGAAGAAAACAGGTGATTATACAGATCGGAGAGGGCACAGATATACTCAGGAGGTTGTATTCTGATCTGTAGATGAGGGTGAGCCATTGGTGGTTTTTAGGTAAATAAATAACTTTATCGGGGCAGTAAAACCATCTAGGAGATGGTGGAGAGGTTCAATCTTTAGAAGAGGTAATGGAGGTTATAATAGATGTATTATACATGTAGATATAGTAGATATATAAGTAGATATAATAAATATATCTACTTAGACGACAGAATGGGCATATGAGTAAAACTAAAACCAGTGGCATATGAGGGTGAGGGGGAAGGAGCTGTGGAGAATGAATTTGAGGTTTCTAGCTTGGTCAGTTCAATGGATGTTGAAGCCATTAACAAAGGTAGGGAAAACAGTCACTGGAACAGACTGAAGAGTAAAAATAACTTTCTGCGGCTAGAAATTCGAGCCTTTTGGATCATCCTTTGTTGAAGTTTGTTTACCAAAAATGAATTTATAACTATGTTGTAATAATATTTTTCTTAAAAAAAATCCTTGTCTACGGAAACACTGGAAGAGTAGACTTTGTTATTAGCTAAAAACACCTCCCTTGTTTGAGTCTTAGCCCAGTTTCTCTTGCCTACTGGATCAGATGTGCTCGGAGCATGGAAGCATCTGGAACCACCACATTTCCTCATTCAAGCCAAAACAAGTTAACTCATCTGTGGCTTATCTAATATCCGCCCTGTAGATCTCATGGGAGGATATAGCCCTTATTACTAAAATAATGTGCAGAAAACAAAATAGTATAAAAGAAGTTTCTGAACATAATCTTTGGAGTTGATTTTCAAAATAACTTACATAAAGTTAACATAAATTAAAGTTTTGTGTTTAAGTGTTGCTTGGTTTTGACAAAGTATCTTTGCTGTATTTTTTGATATTCTTATGTGCATTAATTTAACTTTGGGGAAATCTTTTTTTTTTTGTAATAAGAAAAAAAAAACTCCTAGATTCTGTTTTTTCCCCTACTGACTAACTTGTGGTAAGCCACACGACCTTTTGACAATTAAGCCGTTGATTGTGAAATGTGGATAATAATGTTTAACTCTCTTACCAGAATAGTATTGGGACTTACTCAATCAGAGGCTCTAAAATACTATAGTGCCCCTAGGTACAATTCATAGATACTAATTATGGATAATTACTGTCATTTCTTTGAATGTAATAATTTATTGAGTCTTTATGTTGAGTGGTCCTCTATTATATGCTAGGGACTAAAGATAAAAGGAGAAATAATATGTAGTTCCTATCTTTAAGAAATTCTCAATTTTAGTAGAAAAGAGAAGCAGTAAGATCAAAAGGTGAATATACAGAAGTACGATTCCATGAATCATCAAGAGAATCACTAGGAAAAAAAAAAGTGAAAGAGGGAAAGAAAAAAATAAACAGAAAGTTTACCTGAGCTAGCTGTTCTGAAAAACTTTAAGACTCTTGGTTGACTCTTTTCACGACTGATAAGTTATAGTAATTTCCGCAGCTTTCCCTTGATGGCAAGTTGTTTGAGGCAAGGCATGTTTTTCAACTTAATATCTTATTTATCACAAGGAAGTAGTTAAGAGAGTTGGTCTTGGATCCAGACAACCTGTATTTAATTACTGGTATGTGACCTTGAGCAAGCTTCTTAGTCACTATTAATGCCTCCGTTCCTTCCTTTGTAAAATGGGAATACAGGTCATAACAGCAATACCTCATAGAGCGATTGAGGACTAACCAAGTTGTACATGCAAAGTACTTAAAAGTAATTTCTCTTATTAAGCAGTCAGTGTTAGCCATTATTGTATATTATTATCTGCCACATGTCTTAGCACAGTGGTTTTTGTTTTGTTTTGTTTTCTTGAGACACCATCTGGCTCACTGCAGCCTCAACTTCCTGGACTGAAGCAATCTTTCCCTACCTAAGCCTTCCGAGTAGCTAGGACCACAGGGGTGCATCATCACACTTAGCTAATTTTTTAAATTTTGTGTAGAGACAGCTCTCACTATATTGCCCAGGCTGGTCTTGATCTCCTGGGTTCAAGCCATCCTCCTGCTTCAGCCTCCCCAAGTGCTGGGATTAGATGTTCCACCCCACTCCCTTCTGTAAGCCATGGTGAGCCACCATGCCCAGTCCTCAGCACAATGTTCTTCACATCATAGATACATTCTCTTTGAATTACATTAGCAGGCACTTAGGCATGACCCAGATTTAGATATCAAATCTACTCAAATGTCACTGTTATGGACAACAACAGACATAAAGTCTGGAAAGGTTTCATCTCAGAGAGAAATGAGGAAAGAGATAAAAATTAAGTGTGGACCATGGAACAATTCTGCAGAACAAGGAGGAAGGAACAGTCTCTTTCTTTCTTTCCTTCTTTCTTTCTTTCTCTTTCTTTCTTCCTTCCTTCCTTCCTTCCTTCCTTCCTTCCTTCCTTCCTTCCTTCCTTCCTTCCTTTCTTTCTTTCCTTCTCTTTCCTTATTTTTTTTTTTTTTTGAGTTGGAGTCTCACTCTGTCACCAGGCTGGAGTGCAGTGACGTGATCTCAGCTCACTGCAACCTCCACCTCTCGGATTCAAGCGATTCTCCTGCCTCAACCTCTCGAGTTGCTGGAACTACTATAGGCGCATGCCACTACGCCCAGCTAATTTTTGTATTTTTAGTACAGACAGGGTTTCACCATGTTAGCCAGGATGGTCTCGATCTCCTGACCTCATGATCGGCCCACCTCGGCCTCCCAAAGTGCTGGGATTACAGGCATGAGCCACTGTGCCCAGCCAGGAACAGTATTTTTAAAATGTCATGTGAGCAGGGACATTGCCAGGCTTATTACCTCCCACACTGAGCTAATGTCCAGCACATAGTAGATTCTGGACATTAGCTAAACATTTGTGGACTGACAATCCAAAAGAAGAGAGTGAGATGGAACATACTTTTGAAAGTCATCTACAGCATTACTCATAAGAAAATTCTTTTTTTTTTTTTTGGCCTTCTCCATAAAATGCCAGAAGACATATCCTCTATGAAATAGTATCAGAAAACAATAGTGAAGAAAGGATGAGATACTGGCAGTCCAAGCACCTAGTGACAAAACACTTAAATTACCACCTGTGATTACCTTGAAGGAAGTGTCCATTGAAGGCAAGGCTTTAGGAGACATCATGTCTGCTGCAATCGATCTTAAGTGAGGGCACGACCAGTCAAAAACTGTCAGGTGGGCTGGCTTTTTCTAAGTGCTAATTTTATCATCCAAACCCTGGTGAATATGTGTGGCAATGGATTCTAAGGGTGTTAGATCAGGAGGCAGGCACGTAATTTTAGACTAGGCTGAATTTCTCTATTGGCATGTATCTATGAGAAATTCTGGAATCAGTGAGCTAACTCAAGCAGCTGAGAATAGTTCTAATTGTCGGCTGGGATTTAACAGTGTCCTAAGCTGAGTTACGTTGAGATAAGAAAAATTCCTTGGTATTATATGAAACAGTGATTTCAACCCTGTGGACTTAGTGCCCCCTTTCATGATAATTTTTTACAACACACCTTTTATTATTCTCAAATGAAATTCATAGTTCATATGACCTACCTATACATTTGTTTAAATCAACATTAATATTCTAACTATAACATAGAGAAGAAATAAAAGGAAAGTATTAGTATTTCTACATGTGAATTCTTAGGCACAACTCTACTAGAAGACACAATAAAGTAGCCATGTGTTTGCATATATATGTGGAATCACCTATGACTACAACAACTCCATATGCAGGCTTACACAGATGTGTTGTTTTGAAGATAAAATTTTGCAGGCAGTATTGCAGTCAGTGATGTGATTTTTCCAAAATGATGAAACAACTCTTGATAAAGTTTTAAACAAAATATAGTAATAGCTGTATGCATATAATTCTTGTATTACAGAAAATTTAGTGTGTATTAAAACCTCCCCAAAATGCTTTTCTGTTTATATATTAAATGGTGTTAGGTTCTAGTTTCAGATCATTATACAGGTTTTTCACATAGAGTCATATCTGGGAGAACATTGAATGTTATGCAGGATGCAGGACAATTCTTTGTTGAGTCTGTCCCTTGAATTGGTATATGGAGTCTGATTTAAGACACCTCAATAGTCATGACCCCTCACCATAATACTGTTTCAAATCTAGAGCTCCTATCTTTTCCCAAAAAGAGCCTGCGTTACTTATTGAGACAACTGTGCACTGGGGGAGGAGAAATAACTTTCAGGGATTAGTGGACACTGGCAGCTCTGAGCTGCCATGAATCCCTGAGATCCCAGAACATTACTATTATTAGTGGAATTTAACTTATAGGGGTCAGGGCATAAATAGAGTTGATCTTAAGTCCCTCTCACAAGGGGTCTTGACACTTAAAAAACCCATCCTATGGTTACTCCCCTTATTCCAGAGTGTAGAATTGGGATAGTATACTCAGCAGCTGATAGAATTCTAGCGTTAACACCCTAATTCAAGTAGTAAGTGTTATTATGGTAGAAAGGGTCCAGTAGAAGTTCTCTCACAATCAAAACAGCAAACCAAAAGCAAAGCAATGCTGCATTCTTGGAAGAATCATAGAAATTGGTGCTTGAAAGAGCTTAAAATACTTAAAACAAATGAAAGTAGTAATCCCCATCTTATCTTCATTGAACTTGACATTGACTTTTGCTAAAGACAAATAGGTCTTGGCATTACAAGCTTAATCAGGAAGAGTTGACAATTGTAGCTATGACCTCTTCACCGGATCAAATCAACAAAATATATTGTATATAGTTATTGATCTTATAAATGCACTTTTTCTCTACCTATAAGCTGGGAACACTAGAAATAGCCTACTTTCACTAATGAGGACAGCAGTACACTTTCAGTATCTTGGTGTGCATGTGTCATGTGTGCCAAAGAGTAGTAGATATGTCTCATAAAAGTGCACAGTCCTGTCACCTCAGTAAAGTTTCTGGGATTCTAATTATTTGAGTCACATCAGGATATTCCCTCCAAGAGGAAAGATATCTTGATGCACCTTGCAACTCTACTTTGAGAAACACATAATAATTGGTGGGATTGTTTTCATTTGGAGTTAACGTGTGCTGTAATTGGGTGTACTGCTCTGGCCTCTTTACCAAGTAACTGATAATGCCATTCATGTTTAGTAAGGCTTAGCATGAGAGAAGCTGTCAGCTGGTCCCGGCTGCAATGAAAGTACCTGGTCCTTGAGTCCCGGAGGATACAATGGTGGTTGAGGTATTCATGGTGAGTTTGGAATGCTGCTTAGAAATCTGAGGCAGCTCTAAACAGGACAATCACATCAAAGCCCCTTTGGATTTTATCACAAAGACATTCTCTCCTCAATCTTCACCTGATAAAGACTATTCACATGGCCATAGGACACTAAATGATTAATCAGCCTGATTACTCATCACGAACAGGGTGCTTCTTCTCTAATCCACTATAGGGTAAAGTTGGGAATGGCCTGTGCTTCATCATCCAGTGAAAGCAAAAACTGAGAGTTTCATCTGAAGTAGGCCCTTAAAGCACAGTGGCTCATTCTTCCAATGCATCAGTTCATGCTGTACACTGGCTCCTCTCCCTTAATCCATGTATATGACTTCATGATCCAGTATCATCGGTTAATTGAGAAGGAAAAATTCAAACCTAATTTACAGATGATTTTGGAATATATACTAGTGCTGGCAAGAAGTAGGCTGCTGTAGAATTAGACCTCTGCCCGGAAGTGGCCCTGAAAAACAGTTCCCTTTCTGGTAAGAGGAACTTCAAGCAGCAATGTGGTTATCTGCTTTGCCTGGAATGATGGAAGATCAAAGGCAAAAATAAACAATGATTTATGAGGCAGGCATGGTAGCTCACTCCTGTAATCCCATCACTCTGGGAGGCTGAGGCAGGTGGATAGCTTGAGCCCAGGAATTTAAGAACAGCCTGGGCAACATGGTGAAACTGCTTCTCTACAAATAATACAAAATTAGCTAGGCATGTTGGCACACACCCATAGTCCCAGCTACTCAGGAGGCTGAGGTAGGAGGATCACTTGAGCCTGGGAAGTGGAGGTTGCAGGTAGCTGAGATCATGCCACTGCACTCCGGCCTAGGTGACAGAACAAGACTCTGTGTCACAAAACAAATAGGCTGGGAGCGGTGGCCCACATCTATAATCCCAGCACTTTGGGAGGCCGAGGTGGGTGGATCACCTGAGGTCAGGAGTTCGAGACCAGCCTGACCAACATAGTGAAACCCCGTCTCTACTAAAAACACAAAATTAGTCAGGCATGGTGGCACATGCCTGTAATCTCAGCTACTTAGGAGGCTAAGGCAGGAGAATCACTTGAGCCCGGGAGACGGAGATTGCAGTGAGCTGAGATCGTGCCATTGCACTCCAGCTGGGCAATAAGAACGAAACTCCATCTCAAAACAAACAAACAAAAAATCCCCCCAAACAACAACAACAGAACAACAACAATGATTTATGGGCGCTATCCAATGGTCAGGGACTTGGGAATAATGCTCGTTGGAAGAATCAGTAACAAGGAGATTTGGGTAAACTATATATATGAGCTTCTCAGACTAGATTCAGAATGTGAGGTCTTTATGTCCCATTTGAATGAGCTCCCAACTCTCTACCCTACCCTACAGAGAAATAATTAGGTGAACAAGTGGACCTGCATAATGAATGTCAGTCAACTTTTTTCTCTAGCCTTCTAATGTTTAATGGGCACAAGTACAAATAAGCTATGATGGTAATAATGGAGATTATGTATGAGCTCAGCAAAATGGACTTCCCCTTATCAAAGTTAATTTCATGATTGCTACTGCAAAGTACTTGTAAAAAATAGGTTATAAATTAGTCTGAAAATACAGTGGCTTAAACAAAGCAAAAGTAATAGGAATGAAGTGTGATTCTCTTTCATATAAAAATGCCAGTAGGATAAGGAACTTAAATCAACAAGCAAAAAACAAACAATCCAATTAAAAAGTGGACAAAAGACACGAACAGATACTTCTCAAAAGAAGACATACAAGCACCCAACAAATCTATGAAAAAATGCTGAACATCACTAGTCATCAAAGAAATGCATGTCAAAACCACGGTGAGATACCATCTCACACCAGTCAGAATGACTATTATGAAAAAGTCAAAAAATAACAGATGCTAGTGAGGTTGCAGAGAAAAGGGAAGACTTATACACTGTTGGTGGAAATGTAAATTAGTTCAGCCACTATGGAAAGCAGTTTGGAGATTTCTCAAAGAACTTAGAACTACCATTTGACCTAACAATCCTGTTGCTGGGTGTATACTCAAAGGAAAATAAATCATTCTACCAAAAAAGACACAGGCACTCATATGTTCATTGCAGCACTAGTCACAGGAGCAAAGATGTGGAATCAACCTAGGTGCCCATCAACAGTGGACTGGATAAATAAAATGTGGCACATACATACCATGGAATACCATGCAGCCCTAAAGAACAAAATAATGGATGCAGCTGGAGACCATTATCCTAAGTGAATTAATACAGGAACAGAAAAACAAATACTGCATGTATTTACAAATGGGAGCTAAACATTGGCTGTATGTAGACATAAGGATGGGAAGAATAGACACTGGGGACTGCTAGAGGTGGGGCAGGGGCTGAAAAACTACCTATGGAACTATGTTCATTACCTGGATGATGGGATCGTTCATACCCCAAACCTCACCAACAGGCAATCAAATCACGTAACAAACCTGCACATGTATCCCCTAAATCTAAAATAAAAGTTGAAATTATTCTAAAAATTAAAGTTAAATTAAAATCCCCGTAGGTAATCCAGTCTTTTTCGTTCTGGCTTGCTTTTCTGTCATTTTCAAAATGGGATTTTCGTTTTGTGGTTAATGGCAGCTACTGTAGCTCCCACAATCCAGTCCACGGTTTAGCTGGCTAAAGTCAAGAAAATAGGATGGGAGCCCACTACTTCCCCTTAAGGGCATGAACTGGAGATTATGCATCTTATTTCCTAGAATTTAATCTGTGAGGTCAAACTGCAAGTGAGGCTGGGAAATGTAGTTTTTATTTTGGGCAACCAAGTGGGCAGCCTGGGAGACGGAGCCAGACCCTGTCTCAAAACAACAATATATAGCCGGGCGAGGTGGCGGGCGCCTGTAGTCCCAGCTACTCGGGAGGCTGAGGCAGGAGAATGGCGTGAACCCGGGAGGTGGAGCTTGCAGTGAGCTGAGATCCGGCCACTGCGCTCCAGCCTGGGTGACAGAGCGAGAACCCGTCTCAAAAAAAAAAAAAAAAAAAAAAAAAAGATGACAGTAATGAATGTCAAAACAACAATATAAAACTTCTTTATCTTTGGAATTTATAAATTTTATTAGAATGTGTTCAAGTATGCATATCTTTTTCAGTGCCTAACTAACATATCTATTTATAAACTTCTTTTGTTTATTTTTAATTCTCTTCCTTTTTTGCCTTCCTGCAACTCATTTTAATTACCATTTCATCTATATTTCATGTTTTACCTTTTTCTTTCTTTTTTTTTTTTTTTTTGAGAATGGAGTCTCACTCTGTCATCCAGGCTGGAAGTGCAGTAATGTATGTAATCTTGGCTCATGCAACCTCCGCCTCCCAGGTTTCAGTGATTCTCCGCCTCAAGCCTTCTGATAGCTGGGATTAATGCGTGTGGTCACCACATCCGGCTAATTTTTCTATATATATATATATATATATATAATATAATAATATATATATTTTTTTTTTTTTTTTTTGGTTTTTTTTTTTTAGTAGAGATGGAGTTTTGCCACTTTAGCCAGGCTGGTTTCAAACTCCTGACCTCAAGTGATCCCCTACCTTGGCCTCCGAAAATGCTGGGATTACAGGCATGAGCCACCACACCTGGCCTAACCTTTCCTAATAATTTTCATCAGCCTGTTTGTTCTCCATTATGGAAAAACTGACCAAGACCTAATTTACACATTTAATTTTTCACAATTTGGTACTCATTCAGTTGCAGTCTATTTTAACTGGGTTTGTTTGAAATGTATTTCTTGGGCTGGGCGTGGTGGCTCACGCCTGTAATCCCAGCAATTTGAGAGGCCGAGGCGGGTGGATCACCTGAGGTCAGGAGTTCGAGACCAGCCTGACCTACATGGTGAAATCCTGTCCCTAATAAATATAAAAAATGAGCTGAGAGTGGTGGTGCATGTCTGTAATCCCAGTTACTTGGGATACTGAGGCAGGAGAATTGCGTGAACCCAGGAGGCGGAGGTTGCAGTGAGACAAGATTGCGCCATTGCACTCCAGACTAGGCAACAAGAGTGAAACTCCATCTCTAAATAAATAAATAAGAAATGTATTCCTCTTTCAAAAAATTATCAGATTGTTTCCTTTGAGCAGGAGTGGAGCCTGTGGTAGATTTCTATCTCCCTGGAGCGAGTCTTCAAGCAGGCTTCCTCTTTGTTAAATGGTTTTGAGAGCAAGGCCAGGCATGTCTTTCCCTGGGGGCAGACCTGTGAAGAAGCTTCTTCCAAGGTGGGAGACTAACATTGTGGACCAGCCAGTTCTCACAGCAAGCAAAATGATATGAGTCAAAGCTATCCTCCCTATCTCTCCCTACAGAAAATGGGGAAAGCTATACTGCTGACAGGTTGGCCTTTCTTTCTCATGTTAGCGCAGGGAAGAGTCCTTGAGTCTTGAGATACCGAGGTGAGATGATCTTTATTTTCTAGAGTAAGTCAAAACTTACCCATTTTATATTTGCCTAGGCTGTGTCTGTAGGGGGTTGGATAGGGAGGTGATCAAATACTCATGCTTATGTTACCATCTTGGCTTCATCCAAGGAAGAATCTGCCCCTGTCACATGGTGTTAAGTAGAAAAGTGAAAAAAGAGGATGTGCAATTAGAAAAACAGTAACTATAATTTATTTTTACTTTTTCTGTTGAAGTATTTCATATATACTATAAGTTACACAAGAGCTTAAATATATGGCCTGATTAATTTTTTACAAAGCAAACATGCCTGTGTAACCACCATTCAGGTGAAGAGACCTTTAAGAGTCCTGGCTGTTTCCTATGTAGCTCTGGAAATCCAGCCATCAGACTGAAAGAATCTTGGACTGGACTCCTGAATGATGACACTCCATGTAAGGGAAGAGGGTGGTACACATGGAGGAGCAGAGAGGAGCCAGACAGCGAGTGAAAATTTCTTGGAACTTCTAGCTCAGCTTCTTGCTAAATGCAGCCGAGTGAGTGACCAAACCTTTGCTACATGGAGCACAAAAACTGCTCAGCTGAGTCCCACTTGAATACCTGACCTACAGAATTATAAGAGGTGTATTCTTTTTCTTTGTATACATCGTTTTATTCTGATACCATCTGAAACTCAGAGAAAAGTTGCAAATCCAGTACAAAGAAATTGTCTTTATATCATTTGAGAGTCGAGTTGCTAACTTGCCCCACAACTTGGAATGTTTTATGAATTCATAACCACAGTATAACCATCGAAATCAGAAAATTAACACTGAAAATCTCCTTTACAGGCAATGGATGCCACACAGAATCACTTGTTAAATTTACTTGTGACATCTCCTTAGACTCCTTCAGTACCAAACAATTCCTCAGTCTTTCTTGACCTCCTAGACCTTGATATTTTTGAGAATTACTAGCAAGTTATTTTGTAGAATGTTCTTCAATTTGGATTTGTCTGAAGGATCCTCATGAGTTCAGGTACTGAATCCTTGTCAAGAAGTAATGTTCTGTTCTTCCTGTATCATCCTATCAGAGAGTAGAGAACTTAGATTTGTTCCATTTAACTCTGAATACTTGATTAACGTGTTGTCTGCCAGGTTTCTCCACTTTACAGTTACTCTTTTTCCCTTTATAATTAATAAGTATTTGTAAAGTGGTACTTTGAAACTATATAAAGTTTCACCAAAATTCAGTTTATTAGTTTATGTTCCAAGCAGTGTTTATTTTCTTGTTAAAACAGACCCCCTTTAGGGTCAATGGAAACTTCCTTCAGATTGGCTTCTGTGTCCCTTTGACATGTCTCCATCATTTTTTAAGTATTTTCTTTCTCAGTGGCACAATAAAATGTTCCAGGATCATCTGTACCCTCCCTGTACCACCCTGGAATCAGCTATTTTTATAAGCAATTCTGATTATTTTTAGTGGAGAATAGTATTTAGGAGCCAACTTCTGGACACTTGGTGTACTCATTAGTACTGGGGAATTGCCATTCCAGGTCAGAATTAGGAAATGCATATATGTTATGTCTACATTTACTTTTATACACACTGAAATCCAGGGATTCACACCTGTGTCTCTAACTGCAATCCAACACAAAAAGTGCATTCCACTTTTCTTCCTTCGCATATCTGTAACTCTCTTCTCTGACAATGAGGAATCTGGCAGCCATCCATCATCATTAATATATTTTGTTGTTTGATTGATCTTCTGTTATGTAACCATCCTTTCACTGCCACTGCTGCATGTTTAGCTTGTTTAAGTGATAGCAATAAGGCCTGTATAGCAGAAGTGAGGGGAGCAAGAAGGAAGGTGGTATAAGATGAAATCAGCATTATATTTTCAACCTGAGGAAGCTGACTGAAAAAAAAAAGATAAAAGCATTATATCACTAGTATCTTAACAGTAAATCTTTGTTCTGATTCCAGAATGAAACAAAAATAGCTATCATATAAATGTCAGTTAAATTTAAATTAAATGAAGGCTGATTTTATACATGGACTTTGTCTTCATACATATGCTGTTTTTTTCTGGTATTTTGTCTTTTGAACTACTTTTGTCTTATTCATCTTTGTATGCTTCATAATACACAGCAGTACGCCATACATTTTTAATTATTTAATTAAAATTTAAGTTTTTCATTTAAAAACATAATAAATTTAAATTTGTTTGTAAAAGCACAGCCGAATATTTTTATTTTCTAAATAGATATTGACTGAATTTTTCATAAAGGAAATAATGATTTGCAATATTTCAGAGGAAATGGGATTATTTTTATATATCTTAAGATTTTCTTTTTTAAGCAGTCTATTGTTTTAAATATGTAGCTTAGACTCTTAAAAATAACATTTCCTTCCCCTAATTACCAATGTATTTATTTTTTCCTTTTTGGCAAACATTGATCTGAAGCTTCCAAAGTTTACAATAGAACTGAAATCAACCCACACCATTCCCAAGAATTAAAATTAACATGGACTTTACTGCATTCATCGTTTCGGGTCTCTTTTCAGAACTATGTAATATCTTTCTCTAGAGTATAACCATAGGGTCTAGTCAGAAAATGGAAACCCCTTCAAGACTTATAAACCAAGAGACTTAAATATGAGAAACTGATTCCGTAGGTGATGGAGGAACTGAGAAGCTGCGCTATCCCAGGGGGTAGTGTGGCCACCAAGATATTAGCAGGGGCAATGCAGTGGGGAGCTTTTCCCAGAGTGTAGAGGCCAGAGTGCAACAGGGAACTAGCACCACAATTGGGACTGCCCAGTGAGTGCTAGGACCCCGGAGGGAAGGAATGTCCAGTGGGAGCTGCAGCCATGGAGGAGGCACAGTGACTGCTGGAGATATCACCTGAAGCACCCTTTTCCCTACCTTCCAGTCTTTTGCCACTGCCTCCCATTTGGATGAACCTAAGCAGTTAGTAAGAAATCCTGGGAAACACAATTCTCTGTGATGCAGAACAGAGTAGGGCAATAGAGAGAAAGAGATGAGAACAAATGGCAAATGTGGCACATTGAGGTATTGTGTTCCTTAGCTTTCCATACCCCTAGTATGATTAAGCAATGACTGGGACTGATACTGGATGCCAAGGACAAAAAAGAGAAAAAGCCAAAGAAGGCAACTACAGAGAGAGGAATGTATGAAAGAAAAGAGAAAGGAGAAAAATAAATTTCAAAAGAAATCGAAATAGAATTTTGTCTGTAGGCTTACCATACAGATTAAAAACAAAATGAAAAATATACAATGTATACAAATAACCCTAGGGTGCTGCAGGAGATAGCAGATGCCATAAAAACAAACCACTCATGCCATTTTTGCCATCCAATTAAAGTAACTTTTGCCTATCCATATTTTCATGTCTGATATAGGGCATCCTCATGGTTTTTGAATCCTCCTATCTACATCAAAATTATAAGGGTGTGGGGTGAGGAAGAAAATGCTAACATCTGTTTCTGTTTCAAATGCCAGTCATGTGACATAGGTTACGTGGCCTTATCCCTATAGACAAATTATGAAGTAGGGAGCCCTGGAACAGACGGATAAACCTCAATATTTTTATGTTGAAATGAGGGAAGGTAAAGGACCCTTTTGTAGCCTGCCACTTGAACCAGATTTTTCAAAATGGAGATAATTCATTTTCTACCAGAGAAATACCACATGTCCTAGGATTTAAAACTCAGAGTCAGTTCCTGGATAAATAAAGCAGCAATATCTTCTCTCATTCTAAGAATTTTATTTAGTTTCATTCAGTCTTTTCTCTGTTCCTAATCCTTACAGCATTCTCAATATTGAAATTAAAAGTAGTTCTTTCTCTCAAAGTATGGGAGATTCATGAACTATGACCTTCTTTGCAAATAACATTTTATAAAATATGCTAATTTGGGGAAATTTGGAAGTATCAAAAAGCCCAAAGAAAATAAAATAAATATTAATTCCTCCATTGTCAGTCACTATTAACATGTTGAGGTGCAACCCTCTAATTTCTTTTTTTTTTTTTTT
>NW_016813373.1:1784966-1795738 GCF_001698545.2 Rhinopithecus bieti | reverse complement strand
AATGAAGGCTGATTTTATACATGGACTTTGTCTTCATACATATGCTGTTTTTTTCTGGTATTTTGTCTTTTGAACTACTTTTGTCTTATTCATCTTTGTATGCTTCATAATACACAGCAGTACGCCATACATTTTTAATTATTTAATTAAAATTTAAGTTTTTCATTTAAAAACATAATAAATTTAAATTTGTTTGTAAAAGCACAGCCGAATATTTTATTTTCTAAATAGATATTGACTGAATTTTCATAAAGGAAATAATGATTTGCAATATTTCAGAGGAAATGGGATTATTTTATATATCTTAAGATTTTCTTTTTTAAGCAGTCTATTGTTTTAAATATGTAGCTTAGACTCTTAAAATAACATTTCCTTCCCCTAATTACCAATGTATTTATTTTTTCCTTTTGGCAAACATTGATCTGAAGCTTCCAAAGTTTACAATAGAACTGAAATCAACCCACACCATTCCCAAGAATTAAAATTAACATGGACTTTACTGCATTCATCGTTTCGGGTCTCTTTTCAGAACTATGTAATATCTTTCTCTAGAGTATAACCATAGGGTCTAGTCAGAAAATGGAAACCCCTTCAAGACTTATAAACCAAGAGACTTAAATATGAGAAACTGATTCCGTAGGTGATGGAGGAACTGAGAAGCTGCGCTATCCCAGGGGTAGTGTGGCCACCAAGATATTAGCAGGGGCAATGCAGTGGGGAGCTTTTCCCAGAGTGTAGAGGCCAGAGTGCAACAGGGAACTAGCACCACAATTGGGACTGCCCAGTGAGTGCTAGGACCCCGGAGGGAAGGAATGTCCAGTGGGAGCTGCAGCCATGGAGGAGGCACAGTGACTGCTGGAGATATCACCTGAAGCACCCTTTTCCCTACCTTCCAGTCTTTTGCCACTGCCTCCCATTTGGATGAACCTAAGCAGTTAGTAAGAAATCCTGGGAAACACAATTCTCTGTGATGCAGAACAGAGTAGGGCAATAGAGAGAAAGAGATGAGAACAAATGGCAAATGTGGCACATTGAGGTATTGTGTTCCTTAGCTTTCCATACCCCTAGTATGATTAAGCAATGACTGGGACTGATACTGGATGCCAAGGACAAAAAAGAGAAAAGCCAAAGAAGGCAACTACAGAGAGAGGAATGTATGAAAGAAAAGAGAAAGGAGAAAATAAATTTCAAAAGAAATCGAAATAGAATTTTGTCTGTAGGCTTACCATACAGATTAAAACAAAATGAAAATATACAATGTATACAAATAACCCTAGGGTGCTGCAGGAGATAGCAGATGCCATAAAACAAACCACTCATGCCATTTTGCCATCCAATTAAAGTAACTTTTGCCTATCCATATTTTCATGTCTGATATAGGGCATCCTCATGGTTTTGAATCCTCCTATCTACATCAAAATTATAAGGGTGTGGGGTGAGGAAGAAAATGCTAACATCTGTTTCTGTTTCAAATGCCAGTCATGTGACATAGGTTACGTGGCCTTATCCCTATAGACAAATTATGAAGTAGGGAGCCCTGGAACAGACGGATAAACCTCAATATTTTATGTTGAAATGAGGGAAGGTAAAGGACCCTTTTGTAGCCTGCCACTTGAACCAGATTTTCAAAATGGAGATAATTCATTTTCTACCAGAGAAATACCACATGTCCTAGGATTTAAAACTCAGAGTCAGTTCCTGGATAAATAAAGCAGCAATATCTTCTCTCATTCTAAGAATTTTATTTAGTTTCATTCAGTCTTTTCTCTGTTCCTAATCCTTACAGCATTCTCAATATTGAAATTAAAAGTAGTTCTTTCTCTCAAAGTATGGGAGATTCATGAACTATGACCTTCTTTGCAAATAACATTTTATAAAATATGCTAATTTGGGGAAATTTGGAAGTATCAAAAGCCCAAAGAAAATAAAATAAATATTAATTCCTCCATTGTCAGTCACTATTAACATGTTGAGGTGCAACCCTCTAATTTCTTTTTTTTTTTTTTTACATGGCCACTTATTTTAATAACAATGCATATACCATGATATCACCATGGAATGTAAATTCAGGATAGACAAGAGAATTTCACAAGTGCAATGGCATTCTGTAGTATATAAAAGTTTGCGTATAATGTCTGGTCAAGCTAGCCTGCTCATAAATCATTAATCAATTCCATTAAAAGTAATTTATTGAGTTTAATGTTTACAATTCTTATGGAGAGAATAAACGACACACACATTTTTAAAGTTTCTTCATTTACCTTTGCTTGAGTGCTTAAAATACATGCTTCTATTTCAAGATGACATTTAAAAAGTATTCTAATATAACAGCAGCAAAAGTATAATTCTGCAATTACAAAAGAACTAAACTAGAATTCATAAATTGTTCTCATGCTTACAATTGTGATTCTTTAATAAAGACTATGCAGCTCTATTGTAAACTTTCTAGATTTGGTTTAAACACACACACACACATATATATACTTTAAGTTGTGGGAGGCTTTACAAGTTATATTCCACGCACTTTTTTGACAGAGTTCTAAGGCAGAAGCCAGTCCACACAACAGGCAGAAAAAAGTTAAATTAACTGGGGCAAATAAGACTCATATAACATCCAAAATATGCGAGCTTCTGCAGCAAACTGGGAGTACTTCAGGGTTAGTCTGCTATCCTCTTTAGAACTAATTTCATCTAAACAGTTTAAGAAGCTGGACATTTCAACACCACCAAGTGGATTTAGGTGACATGTTTCTTTTGAGTTAACTTGACTCCCCCAAATGACTTCGTTAGTAAACCAGTGATTACTAGTAATTCGGTCACAGGCAAATCAAGCCTAAAGAAAGGAAGCCGATATTCAAAATACCATGTTATCATCATCTGAACCTACTCAAATAGTTTATTTTCAACATTAATATGTAACTTCGATAATGAGATGTTTAAGTGAAGCGAGCTCCTCCAACAAGATCAAGACAGTATCTCTTCTTCTAAAGCTTAGGTTTTGCCCAGAATTCCCGATACATGGAATAACCCATACCAACAGTCATTGATCCTACAACAAAGCCTTGGGCTGCCACACGCATGTGGTTCAGATGATGATGAAGGGACATTTTATTATTTCCCCTGCTCTTCAATCTGTATAATCCATATGCAATGTTTGCTGCAAAACCTACCATTACAATATAGACAAATGGTACCTCTCTAGCTTTTCAAGTAAGTTTGGATGCCTGATCATTATATGAAGAAAGGGAAACATCTGTTTCTGTTGACATAGTGATAGCTCGAAAAATCTCCCTAGAGTGAGAAAACCCCTCACAAGCCCATTTTTTTTATATTCATAGATTATATTTTTTAAAAAGTTTCAGGCAATCTCTTACATACTCTTTTGTCACCACCAATTTCTACTTCCTAACAGATTAAAAAGATCAATAACTTAAAAAAAAATTTTTTTTTTGAGACAGAGTCTCTTTCTGTCACCCAGGCTAGAGTGCAGTGGCGTGATCTCAGCTCACTGCAACCTCCGCCTCCCGGGTTCAGGTGATTCTCGTGCCTTAGCCTCCTGAGTAGCTGAGATTATAGGCGTGTGTCCGCCTCCCGGCTAATTTTTGTATTTTTAGTAGAGTTGGGGTTTCATCATGTTGGTCATGCTGCTCTCGAACTCCTGACCTCAAATGACCCACCTGCCTTGGCCTCCCAAAGTGCTGGAATTATAGGCGTGAGCCACCATGCCCCACCAATAACTTTTTTATGTGATAAAATGCTTTCCTACCTCATGGGGCAGCAGAAGGTAGACATTATAGCCCAGGTAAAAGATCAAATTTAAATTAATCTGTCAATATATTGTAACTCAAATATTCAGTGGATATATGCTGCCAAGGAGATTTTTCCCTTAGCTTTAGAAAGGTCTCTTAGATTTAGAATCTGCCTTTAAAAGTAAAGGAAATCTATCTCTTACTAGCTTTTTAATATATGGGATTCTAAGTGCCTATCCACTTGTCTGGATGTCTGCTCACCAGTTCTGTATTGGACTGACAGCAACTTGGGAGCATTGTGCTAAGGTAGCCCAGTTCCTAGTACAATGCCTAGAATAAATTACGGGTTCAATAAATATTTACTGGCCTGGTGCGGTGGCTCACGCCTATAATCCCAGTACTTTGGGAGGCTGAAGCGGGTGGATTGCTTGAGGTCAGGAGTTCAAGACCAGCCTGGCCAACATGGTGAAACCCCACCTCTACTAAAATACAAAATTAGCCAGGCAAGGTGGTGGGTGCCTGTAATTCCAGCTACTAGGGAGGCTGAGGTAGGAGAATTGCTTGAACCCAGGAGGCGGAGGTTGCAGTGAGACGAGATCATGCCACTGCACTTCAGCCTGTGTGACAGAGTGAGACTCTGTCTCAAAAATAAAAAATATAAATAAATAAATAAATAAATATTTACTGAAGGAATGAATAAAGCATTTCACTGATGTCATTGGTAGAAAGCGAATCAACCAACAACTGAGTTCTTACAATGCACCTGGTATTACACTAGATAATGGGGATGGAAGTAGGAATGAGGAACAAAAGAATTATAATTAGAGTACAATCCAATTGGAAAGAGAAAATATATGCAGATATAAAGTAAATAAAAATAATTAGGTAATTCATTCAGTTGACTCTAGTAAGTAAAATTTTCTATTACGTTCAACAAGCATTTATAAAATTCCAAGTTCTAATAATGTCTTTTCTTAGTTTTTCATGTAGCCTACATGTTATTCCATTTGTATTTATTCATTTAAAATGTGTGTTCCACCTTCCAAAACCTGGATTAACTGGTGTGATTTGTTCGTTGAGTATAAGTCATGGCACATAAAACTCATTTCTTTTTTTCATAGCATTGCTAAGTTGATATGATTATAGGAAAGCTATAGACATAATAATTTTTTTCTCCAAGGACTTTGGCACAGAAAAATTCTTGTGAATAAGATGGTTGAAAAATAGGAATGACAATAAATTTTAGGCGGATTTAAATCTAGTTGTAGAATGTGCCCAAACATGTGATTAATGGTTGAGGAACGAGCTTGGAAAAGTCTCTCATCAACTTCCACAGTAATCTACTCAAGGCACTTTAATGTTCCACAATCTTTATAAATGTCCCTAAGAATTTGGAGGAATGTTTGCACTTTTAAGATGATACAAAGTTTATAGGGATGACAAAAACCTAGTTTTAAAGTGATTTCGATAGACTGAAATATTAAGCTAAATTTTTAAAAAAGAAATTTAGTAGTTCTAAATATAAAGTCCCACATATATGTCTAAAAATAACTCACCATCATAGCCAGGGAAAGGCCTGGCTTGATAGAGACTAGGTTAAAAAAAAAAAGCTAGTAATATTCAGCCAGTAGTAGTTTATTTGTTTGTTTGTTTTAAATAAAAGGGAATGCAACAGCCACACTAATATTTTTTAAAGAATGCATTAGAAAAGAGGGAAAATAATTTGTTCTCTGTTGTTTTAGAAGCTAATAGTAGGACTAAGAAATTTATGAAAAAATAAGTGGGTTTTATTGTTGTTATTGTTGAATGTAATAAGACATTACTATAGTTATAGCCATCCCAAAATGGAATGGACTGGCTTGAGTATAACTACTTGTCCTTCCTGAAAATATTTAAGCAGAAACTGTATGACCATTTATTGGAGAGATTAAAAATTTCAACTGTACTTTGTAGAAATTGGATTGGCTAACATATTTAACTATTAAGCATCATTAAAGCTTGGAGCAGTGGTTTATGCCTGTAATCCCAGCTACTCAGGAGGCTGAGCTGGGAGAATAGCTTGAGGCCAGGAGTTTGAGGCTGCAGTGAGCTGTATGATTGTACCATTGTACTCCAAGTTGGGTAACAAAGTGAGAACCTGTGTGTTAAGAAAACAAAAAGGATAATTAAATAAAGCTTTATCTTACATGTGGTAATGTATCGCTTGGTCAAGCAAACTGATTTAAAGAGAAAGTTTTCAATGGTATAAAACCTTGCAGGATCAAGATCTGTGAGGAGGAGAAAGGCCCTTTTAGGATTGCTTTTCCCTTGGTGTGCTTGTCACTTCTGAAAGTGGAAGCAGCAGCCAAAGGGTGCAATGCTTAGCAGAGTTTTCAATATTTCATGGTACAAGAAAGACAAAAATTGGAATCCCAGGCCCAAGAAGGAGGAGGAGAAGTCCAGTAAACACTAGGCTTTTGAATGAGACCTGACAGGCTCTATTCTAGAAGTAAAGGTAGATTAGAAAGAGACCAGACCTCACAAAGGCTGAAGCCAAACACTGAATAAACTTAAATCCTAAATGAATTAAACTGATCTTCCCTAGCTTTCCTGTTTGTCAGGAGCAGAAGGAATCACCTGTGGAAAAAGATAATGTCATCCAGAACCTCAAAATTAATTTTTTGCATAAATTTTAATATACAATTTCTGACACAGAATAATAAATAGCCAGACATACAAACCAAGAGAGGTGAGCTGTCATTTGAGGCTGCAATTTTCTGTATTCAACTGCTTTTTTGTTGTTGTTTTCTTCTTTTTTTTTTTTTGTGACGGAGTTTCACTCTTGTTGACCAGGCTGGAGTGCAGTGGTGCAATCTCGGCTCACCGCAACCTCTGCCTCCCAGGCTCAAGCATTTCTCCTGCCTCAGCCTCCCCAGTAGCTGGGATTACAGGCATGTGCCACCACGCCCAGCTAATATTTCTCTATTTTTAGTTAAGATGGATTTCTCCATGTTGGTCAGGCTGGTCTCAAACTCCTGACCTCAGGTGATCCACCCGCATTGGCCTCCCAAAGTGGTGGGATTACAGGCGTGAGCCACTGCACCCGGCCTCAACTGTTGATATTAAAACCAAAATAGGAACTAAAAGTCTGCCCAAAATAACAGATTAAAAACAATAGAAAGAAAATCTCAGATGGAGAAATTTGGCAAAGAACTAAAAATAAATCTAAAGAATCAAATGGGAAGTACTAGAACTGGAAAAACCTGAAATTAAGAATTCAAAGGATGCATTTAACAACAGAATACATAAGTGCAGACAGAATTAGTGAACTAAAATACAGGTCAGAGGAAAGAGACAGATTGAAGATGGAGAGAATAAAAAGGGGGAATACTAAAACGAGCATAAAAAAACAAATGAGACTCACTAAAAATGTCTAAACTACATATAAGTGGAGATGCAGATGGAGAAGAGAGAGAAAATGGGCAGATGCAATATTTAAAGAGATAATAGCCAAGGATTTTCCAAAACCAATAAAAAAATTGAGCCCTGTACAGGTTGAAGAAATATTGAGACTCTTAAACAAGATAAATACAAGAAAATCACACCCAAGCACATCAGAGTATAACTGCTGAATCTCAAACACAAAGGGAAAAACCATACGAAAGAAGTCAAATAAACCCAGATACCTGCAGTAGAGCACCAATGTGACTGACTACTCACTCACAGCAGAAACGATGAAAGCCATAAAACAATCATATCTTCAAAATGATGGTGGGAAAACCTGCCAACCTAGACTTCCACATCCCGTAAAAATATACTTCAAAATAAATATTAAAGCCAGGCACAGTTGCTCACACCTGTAGTCTCAGCACTTTGGGAGGCCAAAGTGTGAGGATCACTTGAGTCCAGGAGTTTAAGATCAACTTGGGCAACACAGCAAGACCTCATCTCTACAAAAACTAATCAACCAACCAACCAACCAACCAACCAACCAACCAACCAACCAAACACTAAATAAAAACTTTTTTTCAAATACAAAAAAACAAGAAACCAGCAGACAACACTAAAGGATGTTCTTGGTATAGAAGAAAAATGACCTAAGATAGAAACTTTAAAATGAGAGAACAAATATAAGAATGGAAAGGGTAAATATTTCAAAAAATATAAATCAATATTGTCTATATGAAATAATCATAATGCCTTGAAAGGTTTAAAAATATATCTAAATTGCCCAGGCGCGGTGGCTCATGCCTGTAATCCCAACACTTTGGGAGTCCGAGACGGGTGGATCCTGAGATCAGGAGTTCAAGACCAGACCGGTCAAGATGCCGAAAGCCCATCTTTACTAAAAACACAAAAATTAGCCAGGTGTGGTGGCACACACCTGTAATCCCAGCTACTCGGGAGGCTGAGGCAGGAGAATTGCTGAACCCGGGTGGCAGAGGTTGCAGTGAGCTGAGATCATGCCACTGCACTCCAGCCTGGGCGACAGAGCAAGACTCTGTCTCAAAAAATAAAATCAAAAATAAAAATGTATCTAAATTAAATTACATGATGATAGCAGCACACAGGGCAGTAAGAGGGAAAATGGAGACCAAGTGTTCTAAGGTGCTTTCACTGTTTAGGAAGAAGTAAAAGTGATCATTGGAATTAGACTTGAAAAGGTCAATAGTGACTTATCATCACTAATCATTGGAGAAATTCAAATTAAAATCACAATGAGCTACCCCTTTATATCCATTAGAAAGACTATTATTAAAACAAAGACAAAAACCAGAAAATAACAACTGTTGGTGAAGATGTGGAGTGGAGAAATTGAAATCTTATGTAAAATATACATAACATAAAATTTATTGTTTGAACCTTTTTTTTTTTTTTTGAGATGGAGTCTTGCTCTGTTGCCCAGGCTGGAATGCAGTGGCGCTATCTCAGCTCACTGGAACATCCACCTCCTGGATTCAAAGCAATTTCCCTGCTTCAGCCTCCCTAGTAGTTCGGATTATAGGTGCTTGCCAGCACGCCCAGTTAGTTTTTGTATTTTAGTAGAGATGGGGTTTCATCATGTTGGCCAGGCTGGTCTCCTCAAAAAATTCACTTGCCTCTGCCTCCCAAAGTGCTGGGATTACAGGCGTGAGCCACCGCACCCAGCCTGAACCATTTTTAAATGAACAACTCAGTGACATCAAGTACCTTTACATTATTGTGCAACCATCACCACCACCTGTTTCTGGAATTTTTCATCTTTTAAATTCGAAACTCTGTACCAGTTAAACTATAACTCTCCATCCCCACTCCCCGCTATTCTTTGTCAACCACCATTCTTTGTTCTGTGTCCGTGAATTTAAATTGGAAATATAAAGTGGTACAGCCACTATGGAAAACAGTATGGAGGCTCCTAAAAAAATCAAACATAGAATTACCATATGATTCAACAATTCCACTCCTGGGTGTATACCCCAAGAATTAAAACAGACATCTCAAAAAGTTAATTATACACCCATGTTCATAGCGACATTATTCACATAATCCAAAAGGTGGAAGCCACCTAAATTTTCATTAACAGATAAATGGATCAGCAAAATGTCTATATATACAATGGAATATTATTCAGCCACAAGAAAGGATATTCTGACACATGCTACAACATGGATAAAACTTGAAGACATTGTGTTAAATGAAATAAACCAGCCACAGAAGAGTATATGCTGTGTGCTTCCACTTAATATGAGGCAACTGGAGTAGTCAAATTCATGCAGACAGAACAAACAATGGTGGCTGTCAGGGGATAGGGGAGTGGGGATAGAGAATTATGGTTTAACTGGTACAGAGTTTCAGATTGAGAAGATGAAAAATTCCGGAGGTAGATAGTGATGATGGTTGCACAATAATATGAATGTACTTGATGTCACTGAACTGTTCATTTAAGAATGATCTAAAATGGCAAATTTTGTTACGTGTATTTTATGCCTTTTTTTTTAGGAAAGTCAACAATGCATGTTGGAATCTGTAGTGCAACTGCTAGAAGAATAGTAAAAGAATGTATAACAAACAAGCTATTAGAGGTGAAAAATCAAATAGAAAATAATTCCTTTTACCTGTCTATGTATAATGCAATAAAAGTTATTAATAAAATGTATTCAGGTGAAAAATATACTGAAAATGTTCACTAAAATAATAGCAAAAATTGTGTGTTAGCACATTAAGATTGTATGAGGTGTGTTGACCTCAGTTTTCTAAATTCTCTATACTATGGCTATTGGCTCATAATATACTGCTTTGTCATAAAACCACCTCTATAATATAAAAAATTATGCTTAAAAAAGTGATTTACTGTTTCAAGTAGCTATCAGATATGAGCTGTTTGTGAAACAGTTATTAAAAGAACCACTAATAGAAGTCATAGTTTCTATCAACTTAGAAATCTTTCAAAACAGAACATTTCTGGTTTTCCTAACCATAGTTTGGCATATGTGTCACTACAGCATGTTGTACTTAGGCGTTTTAGATAAAAAGTAGGTAACTTATCTGGATAATTTACTCATAATATGTTCACTTTCTGCAAAAGCTTAACCAATATCTGATCAGTACTTGGATGAAAATTAAGTCCATGTAGCAACACATTAGCTACAAAAGGACAAGTTCTTGTTTTGTCTAATATAAATTCTCTGTTAGTTTTCAGTTGCAGCACAAAAAAATGTTCAGTTTGTTCTAGAACAAATTATTCTCTGTGAAAAGGAAACTGAAAATGAGTCGGGCGCAGTGGCTCATGCCTGTAATCCCAGCACTTTGGGAAGCCAAAGCAGAAGGATCACTTGAGGTCGGGAGTTTGAGACTAGCCTGGGGCCAACATGATGAAATCCCATCTCTACTAAAAATACAAAAATTAGCCAGGTATGGTGGTGTGTGCCTGTAATTCCAGCTACTAAGGAGTCTGAGGCATGAGAATCGCTTGAACCCAGTAGACAGAGGTTGTAGTGAAACGAGATCGCATCACTGCACTCCAGCCTGGGTGACCCAGTGAGGCTCTGTCTCAAAAAAAAAAAA
>NW_016813373.1:1757203-1784428 GCF_001698545.2 Rhinopithecus bieti | reverse complement strand
TTTTTTTTTTTTGAGACAGAGCCTCACTGGGTCACCCAGGCTGGAGTGCAGTGATGCGATCTCGTTTCACTACAACCTCTGTCTACTGGGTTCAAGCGATTCTCATGCCTCAGACTCCTTAGTAGCTGGAATTACAGGCACACACCACCATACCTGGCTAATTTTTGTATTTTTAGTAGAGATGGGATTTCATCATGTTGGCCCCAGGCTAGTCTCAAACTCCCGACCTCAAGTGATCCTTCTGCTTTGGCTTCCCAAAGTGCTGGGATTACAGGCATGAGCCACTGCGCCCGACTCATTTTCAGTTTCCTTTTCACAGAGAATAATTTGTTCTAGAACAAACTGAACATTTTTTTGTGCTGCAACTGAAAACTAACAGAGAATTTATATTAGACAAAACAAGAACTTGTCCTTTTGTAGCTAATGTGTTGCTACATGGACTTAATTTTCATCCAAGTACTGATCAGATATTGGTTAAGCTTTTGCAGAAAGTGAACATATTATGAGTAAATTATCCAGATAAGTTACCTACTTTTTATCTAAAACGCCTAAGTACAACATGCTGTAGTGACACATATGCCAAACTATGGTTAGGAAAACCAGAAATGTTCTGTTTTGAAAGATTTCTAAGTTGATAGAAACTATGACTTCTATTAGTGGTTCTTTTAATAATCGTTTCACAAACAGCTCATATCTGATAGCTACTTGAAACAGTAAATCACTTTTTTAAGCATAATTTTTTATATTATAGAGGTGGTTTTATGACAAAGCAGTATATTATGAGCCAATAGCCATAGTATAGCATTTATCCTTTGTGTTACAAACAATCCAATTACACTCTTTCAGTTATTTGCAAATATGTGGTTAAATTATTATTAACTATGGTCACCCTGTTGAACAATCAAGTAGTATGTCTTATTCATTCTATTTCTTTGTATCAATTTCTCTCCTCAATCTAATTCCTTTCTTTTCTAATAATATGTTTTGATTTCACTTAAAAGGCAAAGTCTTCTTTTCTTGCCCGATCCAACAAAAGGATTGCTTGTAACACAAAGCTGTGTTAAATTATTGGGGGAAGATGATAACTACTCAATAAAGGATCTTGGGACAACTGGGTGATTAATATATTTTTAAAAACTACTAGATCTCTACAGCAAATCTTACACAAAAATCAGTTTCAGATGGGATTAAAGATTTCAGTATGAAAGGTAAAATCCTTTTCTTTTGTTTTTTGAGACGGAGTCTTACTCTGTTGTCCAGGCTGGAGTGCAGTGGTGTGATCTCGGCTCACTGCAACCTCTGCCTCCCAGGTTCCAGTGATTCTCCTGCTTCAGCCTTGTGAGTAGCTGGGATCACAGGCACATGCCACCACCCCAGCTAATTTTATATTTTAGTAGAGACGGGGTTTCACCATGTTGGTCAGGCTGGTCTTGAGCTCCTGACCTCATGATCTGCCCGCCTCGGCCTCCCAAAGTGCTGGGATTATAGGCGTGAGCCACCATGCCTGGCCAAAAGGTAAAATCTTAAAACATTTAGAAGAAAATATAGAAGAAAATCTTTATGACTTTGAAAAGATCAGGTTTTCTTAAGACATAAATACCATAAATTACAAAGAAAAACACTGATAAATTTGACTATATAAAAATTAAAGGCAGAGTGCAATGGCTCACATCTATAATCTCAGCACTTTGGGAGGCTGAGATGGACAGATTGCTTGAGTTCAAGAGTTGGAGACCAGCCTGGGCAACATGGCAAAACCCCAACTCTACAAAAAGCACAAAAATTAGCCAGGGGTGGTGCCATGTGCTTGTAGTCCCAGCTACTAGAGAGGCTAAGGTGGGAGAATGGCTTAAGCCTAGGAAGCAGAGGTTGCAGTGAACCGAGATCGTGTGCACTCCAGCCTAGGCAACAGAGCCAGACCCTGTCTCAGGGGAAAAAAAAAAAAAAAAAAAAATTAAAAACATTTATATGACAAAAGATAGCATAAACAAGTTAAAATACAAATGACAACCTCAGAGAAGATATATACAACGTATATGACTAATAAAAAATTAGTACCCAGAATATTTCAAAACAAATCACCCAGTAGAAAATTAGGCAGAATACATGAGCAGCCAACTCATGAAAATGAAATTAAATGGTCAATAAGAAAGATGATCAGCCTCACTAGTATAGTCATGTGCTCCATAACAATGTTTTGGTCAACAATGGACCACATATATGACGGTGGTCTCACAAGATTATAATGGAGCTGAAAAATCCCCACTGCCTAGTGACATTGTAGTTATCCTGACATAGCCATGGAAATGTCATAGCACAATGCATTACTCACATGGGTGTGGTGATGCTAGTGGAAACACACCTACTGTGCTGCCAGTCCTCTAAAAGTATAGCAAATGTAATGATGTACAGTACATAATACTTGATAATGATAATAAATTACTATATTACTGGTATACATACTTATGATGGTTTGGATCATTATTTTACAGTGTACTTCTTCTACTTATTAAAATAAAAAGCTAACTGTAAAACAGCCTCAGGTTGGTCCTTCAGGAGGTATTCCAGAAGAAGGCATTGTTATCATAGGAGATAACAGCTCCATGCATGTTGTTACTCCTAAAGACCTTCCAGGGGACAAGATATGAAGGTGGAAGGCAGAGATACTGAGGATCCTGACTGTGCAGGCCTGGGCTAATGTGTAACTTTGTGCCTTAGTTTTTCACCAAAAAAGCTTAAAAAAATTAAGATAGTTTATAGAATAAGGACATAGGGAAAGAAAATACTTTTGGACAGATGTACAACATGTTTGTGTTTTAAGCTAAGTGTTATTGTAAAGAGTCAAAAAATTTTAAAAGTAACAAAGTTACAGCAAGCCAAGGTTAATTTATTACTAAAGAAAAAAAATTTTAAATAAACTTAGAGTAGCCTAAGTGTCCAGTATTGATAAAGTCTACAGTGCTGTACAGTAATGTCCTAGGCCTTCACATTCACTCACCACTCACTACCTGACTCACACAGAACAACTTCCAGTCCTGAAAGCTGTATTCATGGTAAGTGCCCTATACAGGTGTACCGTTTTTTTATATTTTATACTGTACTTTTACTGTACCTTCTCTGTGTTAAGATATGTTTAGATACATAAATACTTAACATTGTGTCACAGTTGCTCACAGTATTCAGCACAGCAGCATGCTATACAGGTTTGTAGCCTACGAGCACAAGGCTATACCATATAACCTAGGTGTGTAGTAGGCTATGACATCTATGTTTGTGTAAGTACATTCTGTGATGTTCACACAACTACAAAATTGCCTAAAAATGAGTTTCTCAAAATGTATCTCCATTGTTAATTAACACATGACTGTAATTGGGAAATGGAAATTAAAGCAATAACAAATGAACACTCTCCAAGTTGGACTGGCCAAGGAAACTTTCACTTAATACTTTTTTTGATCTACTCTGAAGTCCAAAAATCTGTAGTTGTTTCTTTCCCTTTATCTTATTTATTTATTTATTTATTTTGAGACCAAGTCTTGCTCTGTCGCCCAGGCTGGAGTGCAATGGCAAGATCTCGGCTCACTGCAACCTCTGCCTCCCAGGTTCAAGCAATTCTCATGCTTCAGCCTCCCAAGTAACTGGGATTACAGGTGCTCACCACCATGCCTGGCTAATTTTTGTATTTTTAGTAGAGACAGGACTTTACCATGTTGGCCAGGCTGGTCTCAAACTCCTGACCTCAAGTGATCCGCCCACCTTGGCCTCCCAAAGTGCTGGGATTACAGGCACGAGCCACCATGCTCGGCCCTCTTTATCTTTTATATTATATGTGTGGATTTATGACTTTAAAGTTCATACATGTATATGTACATATTTTCTCTCATTCTAGTTTATTTGGGAAGAAGCTGTAAAAGTACCTTTAATCTGCTATTTTAACTAATTAAATAATTACACTAATTTAGCAAGGTAATTTATTCATGAGTAAGTTTTACCCTTAAATAAAACTAATTTTAAATGTAAAATTTATCTTTAACATAACCACAATACACCTATCACCTATTAAAATATTTAATAATTTCTTAATATCAGTATCATAATATCACAGTTGGTATTCGAATTTCCAATTGTCTCATATATTTATTAGAAAATTTTAGTAGTTAGTACAAATCAGAAGCTAAATAAAGTTTACATATTGGGAGTGGTTGAGATATCTTTTAAGTATCTTTGAAGCTATTGCTTTCCCCTCATCTCTGATTTTCTTTTGCTAGTTTGTAGTGTTTTATTGCGGTTATTGAAAAAACAGAGTTCTTTGTCTTTTAGAATTTTCCACAATATGGATTTCATAGAATGAATGCATCCCTGTGGTATAGGTGAGATTTCCTCCATCCTCTGTATTTCTATAAACTGGTAGTTGGATCTAGAAGATGGATCAGATTCAGGTTCAGTTTCTTTTGGCTAGACATCACAGTTGGTTTGTGCTCTTCCATCAGGAGGCACACAATGTCTGTTTCTCTCCTTTTGTGATGTTAGCAGCAGTTGATGAGAATTAAATCCATTATTTTATTACAAATTGAAAAATGGTTATATTTTCTCAGTTCTTCTTCATTTATTATCTGGAATACTATAAAGAGAAACTTCTTTCACTTACTGTTTGAATAACCAAGAGTAATAGTTTGTATTTTAAAAAGCAGGATATGCACATTTTATGTGTTTTTCAATCCATTGGGGTAAATATCCTTAATGATAATCAAGCATTTCCATCTTTGCCAGTGGGAACCACTTTAAGTTGGCTTCTGTGTTCTTTCGACACAGCTCTAGCTGTTCTCCAAAGACAAGATTTTCTAGCTTTGTCTTGTATATTCCCAATCCCTTTTTCTTAAAATCAGCCCCTTTTCCAAGAGTTCTTGTTTCTTTCAGTAAAAAATGGTATTTGGAGACCACAGGTAGGATACTAGCAATGCTTATTGTTACCAAGTCGGTCAATATATTTAGACCTATTCAGGAGACAGCGCTAAGTAGCTATTTTTAATGAAATATTTTATATACACCAAAATGCATGTGTAACACAGACAGAGTTTAATCTTTGAGTATTCCCATACCCAGGTAATAGCCCTTTTCAGTTTTGCTTATCATTCCCTTACTTATTACGTATGCTTAAACAATGTGCTATTTTTCATTTTTTGAACTTTGTATAAATGGAATCATACTACAGATATACTCTGTGACTTTTTATTTTGTTTGTTGTGTTTTTCGTCAACATACTTGCCCAAGTTAAAGCACTCATTCCACACTATAAATATATCATAATCTATTTAATCTATTCTCCCAAATATACAAATTTGGGTCATTTCCAGTTTCTTGTTCCAGTGAACAAAGCAATTATGAATTTTTTGTGTACGGTTTCCTTGGTGCACATGTGCACAAGTTTCTTATTTGCTATAATTTAGGGGTGAAATTTCTGGGCTATAAGGTCAATCTAGCTTTTGTCCCTTCAACGACACAGGAACACGTTTGTCAAGGTTACCAAAGGCCTCTATAGTGCCAGATGAGCAATGTTCCGTTCTCAATAGTATTCAATGCAGTTTTTCCCTCCTTGGTTCACATTCCACCTCAGTGGTTCTCAGGCACCACACCCCTGACATAGCTCCCATTCTAAAGGCAGCTTCTCCTCGCTATATTTTACCAACTCTCCTAATCCTCTCTATCCTACCTCTTAAAATCAGAGCTCCTTGAAAGTACTTCCTGAGTGCTTTCTTTTCTCAACTTTATCCACACTTTCTCTAGGAGAACACATCATTACCACGACTTCAAATACCATTTGTTTGTTTCAGACCCTAATTCTATTGACCCTCAGCTTTCTTCTCTGAACTCTATTTGTGTAATTAACTGCTCAGATGACTCAGAGTCATCTCAAACTTAACATGTTTAAAATGGAATTTAAAATTTTTCACCATACATCCATTGCTAACTCTAGTCTCCTGACAAACAGCACTATCAAACTCTCAGCTACTAAAGCCAGTAGCCTGGGACTAACTCTTGATGCCTTCCTTTCCTTCACCACTATCCAGTCAATTCCTTACTGTGTCCTGTTGGCTTTACCTCTAAAATATATCCTGAATCTGAATGTCTGTCCACTTCGACTGCCACCAACATGACTCGAGCTATTTATCTTTCACCTGAGCTTTGACAATGATATCGTAACAGATCCTTCCACTTTTATTTTGTTATCCTTAAATCCAACCTTTCTATAGTGACTAAAATGAAGTTTCCATTTATCAATCAAGCTCTCCCGTAAAGATTTCTGGCTGGGCACAGTGGCTCACGCCTGTAATCCTAACACTTTGGGAGGCCAAGGCAGGTAGATCACCTGAGGTGAGTTCGAGACCAGCGTGGCCAATATGGCGAAACCCCATCTCTACTAAAATAAAAAAATTAGCCGGGCATGGTGGTGGGCGCCTGTAATCCCAGCTACTGGGAAGGCTGAGGCAGTAGAATCACTTGAACCCAGGGGCAGAGGTTGCATTGAGCCGAGATCGCACCACTTCACTCCAGCCTCAGCGAAAGAAGGAGACTCTGTCTCAACAATATAAATAAATAAATAAAAAATAAAAAAAAAAAAAAAAATAAAAAAAGGCTTCCAAAAGTTTCCCAGACTCTTATCGATGCTTTTGCAAAAGTCCACTCGTTGGCAAAGAAATAAATTTAGTGGATATTGATTAGTATTTTAAAATGAATAGAAACTATCACAGGCATTACACATTGTAAGGGTAGGATTTTCTATGTAAACATTTTGTTTTATTTGAGTACTGGGTGAGACATAAAATATATTTCCTACTATGAGCCATGGTCAAACATGTTTGAGAAAAGCTGTTCTACATGATCTGTCCCCATCTGCCTCTCTAACCTCACTTTGTGCCACCCTTCCCAGGGTCTGATGCCATGGCTGTACAGGGCTACTGTCAGTCCTTCCATAACATGGCAAGACCTTTGCCTTGTAGGGCCTTTGCACTTGCACTGCCTCTGCCTACAATGCTCCTCCTGCCAGCGTTCCCACGGATGGCTCCTTTTCATCTTTCAGGTCTCAATTAAAAGTTCCCAACCCAGAGAGAACTTCTCTGACCACCCTATTTATTTAGTTCCCCTCTGTTATTTTCTGTCTCAGCAAATTTTTGTTTTCTTCAAAACACTAATCACATTTGTAAAATATATTTGAAAAGTTGTTTACAGTCTGCCTCCTCCATTAGAACATAAACCCCATTGGAGCAGAAGCCTTGTCAGTCTTTTCACTGCGTTTACCCAGCATTTTGAAAACTTAATTCCGTTTTGGTTACTAAAACTTGACACTGGTAAGTAAGACCCACATCACATTCACAGATGTGCCAGAGTCAATAATTGATTATTATTAATCGACCTTGGCAGGAGATGTGTTTTGTGGTAATAGAGGTGAATTTCCTTAATAAATTCCTGTCTGGTTCAATTTACCTTGTTACGTTGCTTCCTTAATTGGAGGATGTTTGATGGTGGCTTCCGAAATGCCATTAATGCCTTGTTTAAAATTCCATCTAAGTTCTTAGCCTGGCCGCACAGCATTGATCAAAAGTTCAGTCTTGAGGAAATGAAGCAATTCCTTTTTCTTGGCTTGGAGTCCACCTGAACAGCCACCAACAGTCTCTTTGTTCGGTTGGGTAGGTCCAGCTTTATGAATGAATAGCCCCTTCACTAACAAACAATAGCAGAGGTCTGGGCCACTAACTAGTTGAGAAATGTTAATCTCCTTTCAGGTAATTATTTCCAGAAGTGTAGCAACTATTAGAATGTTTAGATTCCTACTGTTTGATAGAAATTTAACAAACAAATTTGAACCTTTAATGTCAAAAAATCATGGTTTCATATTGAAATTCTAAAAGTTATAAACATTTTTATGAACTTATTATGAAGTTATAATTTAGAATCTAAGAGCCCGATTTTATTTCATAAGTTTAATTTACTTTCAACCCTTAAATCAAACATGGGAGACTGATTCATTGATCAAATGTGTAGTTTACTGTTTTAATGCCTGTACCTCTCCAACTGAAGTAATACATAAAACTTAAAAGGAGGGACTGCTGTGACCTTAAATGTTTACTTCAAGAAGTTAAACATCAGACTTTGAGCAGTCCATTTCTAACAGCCTACTGACAAAGGCAACCCTTTTCCATGTCTTCTTAAAAACCACCTGCTAGTTACTGTAATTATAAGCTATCCTATAACTTCACAGCAAAAAATTTAAAAATATAAAAAAAAAAGCATGCCTTGCCCCAGTGTCGTTAGAAACCACAGAGTCCTTAAAACCAAAATAAACTTTAGAATGAGAAAATAACTTTTAACCCTTATCTTTTTTCTGAAACTACAGTTGCGAGTTAAGTAAACTGAGGCTCCTCCTCACACCTTCTTGTGAACTGTAACATTTCATACTGAGTAAGAGTGCATTGGAAATGAATCATGATGAATTTAGCCCATATCTGAAAAATACCACAGCCCTTCTCCATTGTTGGACCGTATTTACTTTCTTGTTAGAAGGAACTTCCAAGGGGCAGTGATCCTTCCTATTTGTCTTAGGCTCTGCACCTTTGTTTATAGGGTACTGCTGTGTATGGGAGGACTTAGGTTGAATTCTGAATGCTGAAAAGATAAGTGATAGGTTTATCTAAAATATGCCATTTGAAGATACTGTTTGTATCTTACAGTGTCTTGAATTCATCCCAGCCCATTTTAAGGCAAGATTTATAAGCAGACTGATTTAATGTTTAAAACCCCTAAGACCTCAGATTTAAAAAAGAAGAACAAAAACCCCCAATAGCTTGTCATTTTTAACTTAATCTTGCTATCATTTAGATATCAAACTCTTGTTTGGGATGGGACTCTTCATTCCTCTGCTGTAACTGGCAGTTTTCAGTTAGAGGCCTGAACTCTTTGGGTGCCTTCAGTTTCTCTGGTGATAAGCAAAATACATTTGTTGAGCTAACCTGGCTTCCAAAACTGATGTAGGACAGTCTTTGCTCTCTCATGAGTTACGTAGTGTTTCATATTATATCACAGTGACATTAGGCAGAGGTAGCCTCCAAGAATAGATTTCCTAATTGGCAATATTTAAGTTTGACATTTCCATTGGCATTATCTAATTACACAATTTAATTTTCAAAATTATGTAAGCAAATAAAATATAAGTGAAAAGAAAGAAAAGTGTTTCTTTGAGAACTAAGTTGAATGCCTTGGAACCACTTGATTGATTAAATCACTTAAACTTTTATAGTTTCCAAATTAGATGTCAGTGACACAATATTAAAAATAACTGACATAAAAAAGTCTCAGAACAAAATGCCTCAAGCATAATGGAGTAGCCACCTCCTGGCTACAAGAGTTAATGCTATAGGCATCAGGTAGCTCAGATAGGTGAAGGTTGTTAAGAAAGTACACTTTAGTGTTGACTTAAGCCATTTTTATGATCTTCCTGTTGAAAAGCATATCATGGGCCGGGAGCACTGACTCATGCCTGTAATCTCAGCACTTTGGGAGGCCCAGGCGGGTGGATCACCTGAAGTCAGGAGTTCAAGACCAGCCTGGCCAACTTGGTGAAACCTCGTCTCTACTAAAAATACAAAAATTAGCCAGGTATGGTGGCACACACCTGTAGTTCCAGCTACTCAGGAGGCTGAGGCACAAGAAAAGAATCACTTGAGCCTGGGAAGCTGAGGTTGCAGTGAGCGGATATCATGCCACTGCACTCCAGCCTGTGCAACAGAGCGAGATTCTGTCTCAAAAAAAAAAAAAAAAAAAAAAAATATAAAGTATATCATGAATGTGAAAAAGTGAGCCAAAGAAATGCAGTTGAACAAATGAAGAGAGGTTGATAAATAACTTAACAATAACAATAAAAGCAGCAACAAAACATTCCAAAGAAAATGCCCTTTCATTTATGATTATAAACAACTCAATTTGCATTTTTAATTACAAGCAAGAGAAACCGACTCTGGATATTTAAGCAGTTTATTAACATAAGTTTATTTAAAAGATATTGGGTTAAAGCAGGTGAATTTTAGGGTATGTAAACTACTTCCCAATAAAGCTGTTATAGAAAAAAAGGATACTGGGTAGCAAACAGAAGAGTGGGAGGACTGGTTTGAGGCTACATTTCCAGGAATAACACTGAAGGCCGTGGTGCAGAACTGGCTGATGAGGAACCTGCTGCTGCTGCCTCTGTCCTCCCCACACTGAGGGGCACACCATTGGTCCTGCTGCCTAGGACTGACTTTACAGTGCCCCATACTGCTGCCCAGCACCAAAGCTATCTCCTGGGTGAGAACCTTTCTGAAATAAAATCTCACATGCTTATGTTCTAGCTACAAGGACCCCAGGGAACTGAGTTTTCTGGGTTTGTATCTTGGGGAAGCAGAATTCCTAAGGCCAGAGATTTCCTAAAAATAGCAAGAGTGATCAAAGATGCTGGGCAGCCTAAAAACATAAGAAATATCTATATCAACAGCTTGCAATTGTCAGTGGATGTATGTATGTTCAGTCAAATTCTCCTAATCCAGGACTATTGATACCAGAGCTCTAGAATTCCACATCCAGTGTGTGGCTCATCAAATCTCTGATTTCTTCAAAAGAATACAATAAGATTGGTGGTGACTGTACATACGGTCAGCCCTCTGTATCTGCAAAGGATTCAACCAACCAGATGGAAACCTGCCGATAGAGTATGGAGTGCGTCAGGACTATACTACACAATTTTATATAAGGGGCTTGAGCATCCACAGTTTTTGGTACCTGCAGGGGTCCTAGAACAAATCCTCCCACAGATACGGGGGGCCGACTGGGTTTCTCCTAGTGGTTAAGGGCATGATCTATGGAAGCAGATCTTCTGGATTCAAAACCCAGTTTTGCTCCTTATTAGCTGTGTAACCTTGGGCATATTTACGTAATCTGTTTCTTGAACTGTAAACTGGGGATAATAATGGTAACCTGCATTGCATGTTTTAAATGAGTCAATGTATGCAGAGCTTTTAAAACAGTGCTTGACTGAATCAGAGTGAGCTATTATCATGGGTAATGAATAAGTACTACAACCAAATGGGAACGTACTGAGCCTATGAACTATAGAATATGTGCAAAGCACATAGATGGAGGCTCAGAGATGAACGAGGTGTGACCCTTGCACTAGATGCATTGCAAAGAAAATGTGAAAGACAAACACATAAACTGTGATACAAGACAGATGGTGATAAGTGTATGATATTAGTACACACAAAATATTATGTAACTATTAAGGATGGTGAGATTCTTTTCTGCAAGAACCTTGTGAGACATTTTGGAGTCTGTCAGGTTTTAACTATGTCTTAAATAAAGAGTGCAAATTTGATGGGCAGATATTGCAGGCAGGAAGGGAAAGAGGGCATTCCAAACAGTAATAGAGCAGTTTGAAAAAAAAGCCTAGAGGTAAGAAATGATATGAAAGGAGTCACAGGTGTTTGCATGGGATAAGGAAAGGTTAGTAGGATACAAGGCTAGAAAAGGCAGCATGGACCAAATTGTGGAGTGCTTTAAATACTACTTTGGGGAGAGGCACCTGATGATGAACGTAATGAAATCTTAATTGTTTTGTGCCTGGGGAGCGTCAACCCATCCCAAATCATTCTATCCCAGACAGTTCCATTTTTTTTCTAGTCCACAGTTACCCTCCATTTCTAAGGTCTTTGGAAAGATTAACTTTTCAAGTTGGCAAGATGCAATGAATTACATTTATAAGACAAATTGGAATCTACTTCGAACTGACCTTTACTGGAGTTTTAAAATTCCCCATAACTATATCCTTCCCTGAGCTGCCTAAAGGTGATTGTTATTATCTCAACAGGCAAAAGCCAGTTAAAACTATTCAGTGATTCAAGTTTTTCAGCATTTATGAGGCAAAGATATGACCACTTTTCTCATTCACCTCTCTACAAGCACATTTTTTCCCTCTTACCCTCTCTAAGATCAAAGAGAATGGTATGGAGAAATCATGTTTAAGTCGTGCGTTCCTTACCTAAACTGAAACTAGTTTCCCCTTTCCTTCGTGTTTGGTATGTTCCCAGCAGGAACAAATCCACAGAAAAAGATGGGTGAGTGGCTCCCTTGAACAGCGCCTGTTCACTTATGTTCCCTTGGGCCTTAAGTCCCTGGTCCAGGCTAGGTCTGGCCAGAGTCCCTGGTCAGTCCAAAGCTCTAGCATCTCTCATCCAGCAGTAATTCCTTCATGTGGCAAGCCTTCCAAACCTGCAACCAATGAGTTGACCTATGAAACATGTTCACCAGCCAAACACATTTATGGCTTAGACTTTGAAAACATGAAATGAATCTAAGTTACACAGTACTCCAAAAGAAATAGCATTTGCAATTCTTAGTGATAGGGAACATACTCTTTTTAAAAACTCAGTGTGACTGTGCATAAAAGTCCATGCTCTGTAAATTTGGGTCTATGACTCAAAACCAAATAGGGGTTGGGCACCATGGTTCACACCTGTAATCCCAGCACTTTGGGAGGCTGAGGTGGGCAGATCACTTAAGGCTGAGAGTTCGAGACCAGCCTGGCCAACATGGTGAAACCCCATCTCTACTAAAAATACAAAAATTAGCCAGGTGTTGTGTGTGTGCCTGTAATCCCAGCTACTTGGGAGACTGAGGCATTAGAATTGCTTGAACCCAGAAGGCGGAGGTTGCAGTGAGCCGAGATTGCACCACTGCCTTCCAGCCTGGACAACAGAGTGAGACTTTCTCAAAAAAACAAAACAACAAAAAAACCCACCAAAATGGGAAACTCACTTGTTCTACCAAATACCTGATTGCTTTACTAGTACATACAACATAAACTATTAGTGTTGGTTTATTTGTTTGCTTGAGATGGAGTCTTGCTCTGTCTCCCAGGCTGGAGTGCAGTAGCACAATCTCGGCTCACTGCAACATCTGCATCCTGAGTTCAAGCGATTCTCCTGCCTCAGCCACCAGTGTAGCTGGGATTATGGGAGCCGGCCACCATGCCCAGCTAATTTTTATATTTTTAATAGAGATGGGGTTTGAAGATGTTGACCAGACTGGTCTCGAACTCTTGACCTCAAGTGATCCACCTGCCTTGTCCTCCCAAAGTGCTGGGATTACAGACGTGAGCCACGGTGCCTGGCCAAAAACTTTTAAAAAAATAACTGGCCAGGCTTGGTGTCTCATGCCTGTAATCCCAGCTACTTGGGAGTCTGAGGCATGAGAATTGCTTGAACCCAGAAGGCAGAGGTTGCAGTGAGCTGAGATTGCACCACTGCCTTCCAGCCTGGACGACGGAATGAGACTCTTTCTTAAACAAAAGAACAAAACAAACGACAGAAACACCAAAATGGGAAACTCACTTGTTCTATCAAATACCTGATTACTTCATTACAACATAAACTATTAGGTTTTTTGGTTTTGTTTTTTGGGACGGAGTCTTTCTCTGTCGCCCAGGCTGGAGTGCAGTGGCGCAATCTTGGCTCGCTGCAACATCTGCCTCTCAGGTTCAAGTGATTCTCCTGCCTCGGTCTCCCAAGTAGTTAGGATTACAGGCGCGCACCACCATGCCTGGCTAATTTTTTTTATTTTTTTATTAAAAAACAAAACAAAACCTGTCTGGGCACGGTGGCTCAGACCTGTAATCCCAGCACTTTGGGAGGACAAGATGGGCAGATCACCTGAGATTAGGAGTTCGAGGCCAGCCTGGCCAACATGGTCAAACCCGTCTCTACTAAAAATACAAAAGTTAGCTGGGCATGGTTGCCGGTGCCTGTAGTCTCAGCTACTCAGTAGGCTGAGGCAGGAGAATCACTTGAACCCTGCAGGTGGATGTTGCAGTGAGCCAAGATCGGGCCACTGCACTCCAGCCTGGGCGACAGAGTGAGACTTTGTCTCAAAAAAAAAAAATAAATAAAAGCTTGGGTATTTATTGGGCCATGTAACTGAGGAGTCTAGAGGTTGTTCCAAGCTTCAGGCATAGTTGGATCAGAAGTATGGCTTTTCTTCTTTCTGCCATTATTTATGCCATCTGCTGTCTTTGTACTCAGGCTGGCTTCCATCATGGTTACAAGAGGGCTCTCAGCAATAGGACTACTTGTTGGAAAATAATCTTGTGATTTCATTGTAGGTTTAATAAATTGTTTTACTTTCCTTCAAAATCTAGTACACACTGCATTACACAAAAGCAGGGTCTTTGACAATGGTTCTTCAAAGTATCAAAGTGCTGACTCATCAACTTTCTGGTAATGGGCAAGGGGTAAGGGTTAAGGTATCATGGGTGCTGTGGATGTCCTCGTTGTCCAATCCTATATGGTCTCTTCAAGCTGGATAGCTCTGCTTGTCATATGTCAGAGCAGTGCCCAGACCTTAGCTTAATTGGGAGCTCTGGCACACAGGGCTAAGCCTTCTTTTGTTGCCAGAGTTCCTCCTCCATTGTTAGTTATTTTTAAGGGATTTGGAAAATAAAGCAAAGGATAAAACAAAATATTGAGACTGATTTCTGTGGGCATTGAGGAAGCCCAAAACACATTGCGAAAAGAAAAACATTTTAGTGTATCATTTTCTATTCATTATATTTTAATATGCAGGATTGTTCCATTTTTAGTTCAATTGTTAGGTACGTGAGTTAATTTGTGTAATTGCTGAAACAGTACTGAAGACATTTTCTCTAAGGTATAGCCTATATTTCTTTGGTGTATGGGTGCATATGCATGTGCAGACTGTATGTATGGTGGGGAGGTAGGTTGTCGGGGAAGTGAGAATTTGATTCCGTTTCTGAGGTAAGTGGGAGGTAACATAAACTGAGCACAATTATGCGCCAACCACAATTTTAAGCTCTTTATATACATTATCTCGCTTAATTCTCCTAACTACCAGATAATGTATGTTCCATTATTATTCCCATTCACAGATAGAGAAACCAAAGTTCGAAAAGGCAAACAAGTTTCTCGAGGTTGCATAGCTAGAAAGCAGTTGAGCTGGGATCTACGTCCATACAGTCTGTCTCCAAAGCCTGAGGACTAAACCACTAGCCTGGACTGGTTTCCATAGCTCTTTCCCCCAAAGTGTACTGCCTGATGTTCCTTAGTAATATGACAAAAGATGTCTCACAGCTCCAGAAGTGCCCTCTGAAAAGCCTTTTCTTTGGGAATTCCATAGACTTATGGTTCAGCATCAAAAACAGAAGAACTTGTCCAAGCCTTTCTTTTTCAAGGAAACATTTCCTTTTCCTGGTATAATGACCCCTTCTCTTTTCATATAGTTCAACAGGTTTCAAAACTTACACAAAGAGCTACTATTTGATTCTTTAAAATATATTTTCTCATTATGAAGGAAATACATGCCAATTGAAAACTTCTTAAAGAAAGAAAACATAGAAATACGTAAAGAACTACATAAAATCTCCTAAAACTCCAGGGATAACTGTTAACATTTTTGTGCATTTTCATTTAGGACATACAGCTTCATACTGTGTTTTTTCCTATGTGGTTATGTGGTGAACATTTTCCCATAATTCTTGAGGGCAACAACTGTGTGTATCTTGAGCAATGTTATATTTCCAGGGCCTAGCACAGTACCTGGCATATAACAATTAGCACCTGATTAGTAATATCTAATTATTTTATTTTTTATTTATTTATTTTTATTTTTTATTTTTTGAGATGGAGTCTAGCTCTGTCACCCAGACTGTGCAGTGGTGCAATCTCGGCTTACTGCAAGCTCTGCCTCCTGGGTTCATGCCATTCTCCTGCCTCAGCCTCCTGGGTAGCTGGGACTATAGGCACCGCCACCATGCCTGGCTAATTTTTTGTATTTTTTTTTAGTAGAGACGAGGTTTTGCCATTCACAGGATGGTCTCCATCTCCTGACCTTGTGATCCACCCTTCTCGGCCTCCCAAAGTGCTGGGATTACAGGCATGAGCCACCACGCCGGGCTAATTATTTTATTTAATAAATATTTGTTAAATGAATGAGTGACATATGTTCCTCTAAAATGTTTTAAAAGGCCACATAACTATGAATCTATGAAATAACATGTAGCTGTCAAATCACATTAAGATAGTGCATAACTCATTTTTAGAGGTTTCTCCAGCCTGGAGGGCAAAGTAGTAACACAGAAAGAGCTCTGGGGCAGGAGTGAGGCAAGAGCAGCCGTTATAGGCGTAACAATACAGGCTCCATTTTACTTCTAACACTGCAGTATCTTCATTACTACTATGAAGGAGTTGACTGAACTGTTTGCTAAGATTCCCTTTGATGTTTACACTATGTCTTTATTTTATTTTATTTTATTTTATTTTATTTTATTTTATTTTATTTTATTTTATTTTATTTGAGACAGGGTCTCACTCTGTCACCCAGGCTGGAGTGCAGTGGTGCAGTCATGGCTCACTGCTGCCTTGACCTCCAGGGCTCAAACTATCCTCCCACTTCAGCCTCCCAAGCAGCTGGGACTACAGGCGCTCACTGCCACACCTGGCTAATTTTTTTTGTATTTGAAGAGATGGAGTTTCACCATGTTGCCCAGGCTGGTCTCAACTCTTGAGCTCAAGCGATCCGCCCACCTAGGCCTCCCAAAGTGCTGGGACTACGGGCATGAGCCACTGCACCCAGCCCAAGTGTGTCCTTTTTCAGTCTTTGAAAGAGTGCTCCTGTTTTTTAAAAGATGCAGAAGTAGTATGTAAATATATTTTATTTTAAAACTTTTAAGTAATACAGAATTACATACGGTAAAATATGAAATTGAAATTCCTCTTTTACAACCACCCGCTTCCCAATACCACTCTCCTCAAAGACTACAACTGGTACAGTTTGGTGTCTGTATGTTCTTCCATCCTTTTTCTATGCTTGAATATATGTCCAAATACAAATGTGTAATTGAAAAGAAACACAAATGGAATCATATGATATGTATTATTCTGAGAATTGCTTCTCTCCCTCTCCTTCTCTACAATATGCCTTTGGGGCCTTTTGCGAGTCAGGGCCCCTAGATTGACTTCATTTTGACAATATGAATATATCATTGGTTATTTAACGATTCCACTAGTGCTAGACATGGGTTGTTTCCAGTTTTACACCACTATAAACAATGCTACAATAAATATCCTTGTATTGCATAGCATAGTGATTAAGAGCGGGGGTGTTGGGATCAGACTCCCTGCATTCGAATCCTGGTTCCACCTCTCCACAGCTGTTACTTAACCTGTCCCTACCTCAGCTTCCTTGTCAATAAAATGGGGATCGCCAGGATGTTTTTAGAGATAAATTAGTCAACGTATATAAGGTTCTTGAATGGCACATAGCCCATAGTAAGTGCTAAATGTTATTATCATTATTATGAAAACTATTATAAATAAAATTTTGTGTGCATGTGCAGCATGTCTGGGGAACTTATATCTAGAGATGGAATTGCTGGGTTGAAGTTATGCACACTTAAAATTTTGAAAGTTTTTTTTTTTTTTTTTTTACCAAAATGCCTTCCAATAAGATTGTAACTGTTTCTATTTCCATCAACAGCGGTTGAGAGTGTCTGTTGTCTTCTGCCCTTGATATCCCAGTTATCATATATTTTAAATGTCTGCTCCATTATTAGATATTTATACACTTTTCAAATTGTAGGTTAATTAGCTGATATTCTTCGTGTCTTTTCCTATCAAAATTGAAACCTAAGACTTCTGATAGTTAAGACAAGTTTGGGCCATTGGCTTTCCACCAGGGTAGCTTTAGTTGGAAGTTTTATGTTGTGTCTTGTCCATACCCATTACTGCGTCTCCTTAGTGGAGTTCATGTGCCCTTAAACATGTATGGTGATTCTTTCTTTTCTGTGTGGTATATGTAAAATGAAATTAAAATCATTGTTTACCTCCCAAAGAGCTGAAAACAAAAGCAGAACACAAAACAAGTACCAGCGGGTTAGTACACACTATGAAATGTTGAAGATTTAGCAGAACATCACACCTGAGGTGAAAGAAGTGTTATATGTTATGGAAATGTGTCTGAGCTTGCCCTTTAGCAAAATGCTGTGCTGTTGTCTTCTGAGTCAGGACTTAAGCTATGCCTGGTTGAAGGAATGCTTCAGGCTCCACCCAGCCCTTTGGGATTGGGGGGCCCCTCAATAGCCCGAAAGCTCTCTAGTGCTCTCCTCTGGTCAAAATAAGGAGGTACAGGCTTCAAAGAACTGTGTTTCTTACTGCCATTCAGAGTATTTGTTTACAAAGTGTTTTGTTTGTTTGTTTGTTTTAGGGTTTTTTTCTTGTGATTTACAAAGTTAATGTCAAAGAGTTGAGGAGGAAAAAAATTCGTGTTCTAAGAGGGAAAAATTATTTGTGAATAAATCCCCGAATGAAGGATTTCGTTAATACTTATTTTTTCAATTGAGGAAAGCAAAAGGAAAACGAAATACAACTACCTTTCACAGCATCCCGGTGTGCACTTCCAAAATAATATAAACCAAATCTCCACCACACAAAACTTCCAAAATACCTAAATCCCCAGTGTACTCATTTAGTGTTTTCTGACTGATGCGAGCCTTATTTAAATTCTTACATAGGGAAATATGAAAATAATGTGTTAGTATTAAAGACTTCCTAAAACTGTGTTACTACTAACTTACCTATGTTCTTTATATCTGAACTGTATCCTGGGAATGACTTTGTAATGGAAAAAACTTTCCTTATTTTGCAGCTGTCAAAGTCCAAGATTTTCCTTTTGACCTCCTTCAGATCTTTACTCAAATGTCATCTTACGGGTGAGATCTTCCCTCTGTGCTCTGTACAAAAATTATATCCCGGGACTACTCTCCAAAATTTCCTCATCCCTGCTCTGCCCTATCCATCTCCATATTTTTATCATTCTCCATAGCACCTATCATATAATGTACCATAAATTTTACTTCTAAAAATTGAGATACAATTCACATACCACATGGTTCACCCATTTAAGCATACAATTCAATGGTTTCAGTTCTCAGAGTTGGGAAGTCATCATCACAATCAATTATAGTACATTCTCGTCACCCTAGAAAGAAATCCTGGGCCCATTAGCAGTCAGCTCCCATTTCTTTTCAAATTCTGCCCCTCTTCCCTGGCACCCCCCCACCCCCAGTCCTAGGCAACCACTAATATACTTTCTGTCTCTATTGATTTGCCTATTCTGGACATTTTATATAAATGGAATCATATGTTATATGGGTTTTTGTGACCTCATCTTCTGTCATTTAGCATGCTTTCAAGGTTCATCCATGTTGTAGTATGTATCAGCAGTACTTTATTCCTTTTTAAATGCCAAATAGTATTCTATTGTATGGCTATACCACATTTTATTTATCTGTTTATTAGTTGATTGACATTTAAATTCTTTCCACTTTTTGGCTATTATAAATAATTCTGCTGTGGACATGAATGTACAAGTTTTGGGGTAGATATGTGTTTTTATTTTCTTGATAATTTTACTTAAAAAAAATCATGTTTATTATCTGTCTTCAGCACCAGCACCAAATACCATGCCAGCACAGAATAGGTGCTCAATACATATCTGTAAAATAAATGAGCTATTCTCTCTACTCTGCAGAATCTCAAGCCTATTGCCAGTGAGATCCTTCAGTTCCTTTTAATTTTGGTCCCAACTTTTTACCTACAGCCAGTTTAAAAGTCCTTACTAGAATAAAGGGGAGGTGAGTCCTCCAGGTCACTGCTGTCTCTTCAATACACCCCCCACCCATTCCAGAGCTGCTTACATTACACTCCAGCTCCTGTTATGCCTCTGCTCTTATATCAAGTAGATCTGCTTTGCTCTCAACCCCAAATCCCTACTCCAGATAATAATGAAATGTCACGGAAACTCTGAGTCTGGGTGGATCTCTGAAATGTCAGTGACTCTGATCTATTTTGTTTTATTGAGAGCCAGTTATTATTACTTATTAGTGCTTAACTTTTTCTTTCTGAAAGAAAAAAGATCTCAAAGAGTTATACGCTCAGAGACTCCAGGGTTGCAGTCCCAGAGACTACTTCCTGCTTCACAGTGAACCAGGAAGAATATAAGTTTTGATAAGAATTTTTTTTGGTAGAAAATAGTGACTTCTAATTTTAAAATAAGCATGTATAACTTAGATCATTCGTATGTGGAAACAGCTTGTGGATTTAACCCAGAGCTCTCCCAGACAGCCCAACCCATAGATAATAACAGCATACAAATATTCACATTGATTCATAGAATTTAGCACACATCTGTTGAGAACCTGTGATGTGACAGCCCTGTGCTAAGTAAACTCTCCAGTGGACATAAAGATGAACAGAACCTGATCCTGGCATCAAGGAGGTCACAACCTGAGGGTGAGAGAAGGACAGATACATATTTCAGCCCAAATATTGGGGGGAAAATTGTACCCCTATAGTTGTACAGTTCTTTAACTTTCACTAGTTAGATGTCAAACATTGTGTTAAGTACTGGGGATGAAAACAAATATGAATGTCATTGGGCTAGCACATGAAGTGTTTCCAGTGCATAATATGGGGCAGAAAGTACTCTGAGAACATGAAGGAGGGAAGGGTTGATTTTGACTAGGGCCACGTATCAGAACCTGACCTAGAAACATTTTGGTAGGTGGAGAGGAGTAGGAAGGGCATTCCAGGTGAAGAAAACAGCATGAACAAGCCAGGACAATGGCTACTGGTCAGATCCTTGGGAACAAGAGACAAAGAAAGATGCCCAGGACCTTAAAATTCTCAAATCAGTTCTGTCATAGCCACATATTCCATTCAAGGTCTTTGTGAGAGCAAGACAAGACCAGGAGTTTTTGGCCACAAAACCTAATGTGGAAACTAGCCCTTGTATGCAGAAACCAAAGAGCCTCCTGTTGCTCTGAAGCAGGCCTGATCCCTAGAGCCCACACAAGCCCAGCAGCACCCTCCCCTTTCTACCCAGGCCCCCACTTGAACATCAGGCTCATGTACCACACTGCTTCAAAGGCACGGAAGAGCCAACTCAAGGAAAAGCCTTCAAGAAAAGAGGGGTAATGAGTTTTTCCCCAAGATATAGAGCAAAGCTGGCATCATTCAGCACACAAAGCCTTGCTAGTTAAGTCACTAATCAAATAAGAGAATTGCTTTTAACTGCTATGAGAAAGCATAGACTGATTTGACATTGATGGGGTGCTTATCATGTATCAGGCATTGTCCTGTATGTTAAGTATATATCATCTCATTACCATAACACTATTATTATGTAAGTCCTATTTTATAGACAAGCAAATCAAGGCCTTAGAGAAGAGAAACTTCCAGTTATATCATAGTCAAGCCACTGGATTCAGGCAAGTTGGCCAGAGTTCATGCTTTTGATCATTTATTTTACAATATAACTTCAATAAAATTAGATTTCCCTCCAAAGAGAGCACTGGAGGGAAAGGAAGTTCAGTCATGAGTCCAATGAGACCCATTATACAGACATTCAAACTTTTCAAGTTCTTTGCATATCTCCATCCTTAAGTCGCTTGAGTCCCAATCTAAGTAATAGGTTGACTAACACTGTGCAGTCTAGTGCAGTTGCCTAATTTTCCATCAATACCCACAGCTGAGATGGACCGTCTTCCAGAAAATGGTCTCAAATGCTGGAACTAATCCTGCTCCTAAGCCAATAGCTCAGCTAAGTCAACATCAAATCCACTTTGGAGAGTTCTATGCTATCTTATATCCCAGGTGTGATAACTGAATGTAGTGGATGCTGTGGGATGCTGCCCCTATCTCCATTTTAGGATCACAACATTCACTCTCCCAGCTGCTGGAGTGTTGGCTGATGAAGACTCACACGTGAGTCCCTCTCTGGGCATTACTTCAGCTAAAGGGAGCTGCCACAATCAAGGTTATGTCTCCTCTCTACAGGCAGTCCATATCCAATGACTGGCAGATGTAAAGATACAAAGCCCATTCCCTTGCCTTAATGTAGGACAGTTTTGAAGGGCCAGCCCAGTTCAGAGCTTCCAGTAGGAATTGCTGAAGACTCTGTTACAAATGATTTACAGTTCAATAACTCTGGCCATTCTTGCTTCCCTCATTCCCTTACAGGTGTCATTCTCAAAAGCATTCCCCTGTATTCTCTTTCTGAAAATCACTGCTTCAGAGTCTGCTTCCCAGGAAACCCAGTTTAAGAGTTAGTGGAAGACAGACTATAAGATGATATTTTGGTGCCGGCCCATCTGCCAGCCAGCTGTCAATAAGGACACTGTCTTTGATAGTTTAAATATTGATGGCTCCTAGTGTGCTATGCAGGTGCAATTGCCAAAATCTTTTAGTCAGCAAATGGGAAGGGAATGCACTGCTGGTGTACTGTTTTCAGGAGTCTGAGAGGTTTTGTGGAAGGAGTGATTATAAAGACTGTGTAATCAAATGGCTCTTTCTGGGTCATATTGATTTTTTGGCAAAAGAGAAGGGAAGGCTGAGGCGATTAATCATGAATTTAAGGTGAACTGTGGAAGCTAGAGGGCCTCTACTGCAACATACAAAAATGACTTTCATTTCTTGCTGAGAGGGAGGAACAAAAAGAGTTCCAGATTTTTATGAGGGTAATAGACTTGTAGAGAAGGTTGAGTTCTTAGCCTGAGCAGGAATGCTACACCAAAATCAGGTTCTGATTGGGAAGGAGTAAGATGCTGAGATGTTACAGGAAGATCTTGGTTGATGCACTTGAAAATATTGAATTCCCGGATTCCCCTGTACCCTCTGAGCTCATGTCTCCTCATAAAAGGGTAGAGTCTCCTGTGCTTGAAGATGATGCATAGGCTTCTGCTTCTGAAGATGATAGCCACCACTTTGAGGATCTACTCCTGGCCACTAATCCAATAAATAGGGTTAAGACACAACATAACTGGCTGGGGAACTGCTGAAGTGGCTAAGGGAGAAAAATAACTGTACCCTGAAGGAGCTAGTTAATATATACTGGCAGGAGCTGGGATAATTTATATGGGAATGAATGCTGAGGGTGCTGGAGCAGGGGTGGGACATAAAGTTGAATAAGGGTGAGTTTATCAGTAAGGCTAGAATTCAACTTCTTAACATAATATATGTGACTCTTTGTAATATGGCTTATGCATAGCTCTACAGCTTGAGTTTTTGTCCCAAATTGTCCTCTCTACTCCTGTTATATTCAGCTACCTAGACCAAGTTCTGTTACCCCTGGATAAAGCCACTAACTACTCTCTCTGCTTAGAATATTTACCTTACTCCATCCCCACATTCTGTCCCTGCTTTAGGTGCCTACGGTTTCCTTCTCTTTCATAACTCAGCCAACCTGGGAATTTATCTGCTAACAGAAGTAGAAATTACATTCTTTTTGGGAAACAGTTTGGCAATAATGAGAGCGTTAAAATGTTTCTACATCTTGACTCAGTAATCCCACTTTCCCCTAGAGGAATATCTGAAATAGAAATATAAGCAAAAGCTTATGCACTAAGATACTCAAAATGGCATATTTGATGCTATAGAAATTAATATAGCCCAAATGCTTGAAAATATAAGGTTATGCAAATTATATTTATACCAAGAAATTACATGGCACTCTTGAAAATTATGTGTTTAAGTAATTTTAGTGATATGCAAATGCTTATCTAAATAGAAAACAAACTATAAAATTTAATATGATCTAAACTTTGTAATAATGTTATAGAATAAAAAAATACTGAAAGAAAATACACCAAAATCTAGTAGTAGTTATTGCTGAGCATTGGAATTACAGCTCATTTAAGTTTTCTTCTTTCTTATGCTTTCCTGTATTGTCCAAATTGGCTCAGGGTAGAGGCATTGCTTTCATAATTAGTAAAAAGTAGGTCATCAGCAAAGCCTGAGTCCTGTCTCTTGCTCTCCTCTGCAGACAGCATGAACTTCACCACTCGCTACACCTCCACTAACTACCAGTCCCTGGGTTCTGTCTAGGCGCCCAGCTATGGCCCCCTGCCAGTCAGCAGCACAGACAGCATCTATGCAGACATCGGGGGCTCTGGTTCCCGAATCTCCGTGTCCCGCTCCACCAGCTTCCAGGGCGGCATGGGGTAGGGGGCCTGGCCGCAGGGATGGCTGGGGGTCTGGCAGGAATGGGAGGCATCCAGAATGAAAAGGAGCCCATGCAAAGCCTGAACCAGCGCCTGGCCTTCTACCTGGACAGAGTGAGGAGCCTGGAGACCGAGAACCAGAAGCTGGAGAGTGAAATCCGGGAGCACCTGGAGAAGAAGGGACCCAGATCAGAGACTGGAGCCATTACTTCAAGACCATCAAGGACCTGAGGGCTCAGATCTTCACAAATACTGTGGACAATGCCCGCATTGTTCTGCAGATTGACAATGCCCATCTTGCTGCTGATGACTTTAGAGTCAAGTATGAGACAGAGCTGGCCATGCACCAGTCTGTGGAGAGTGACATCCAGGGGCTCTGTAAGGCCATTGATGACACCAGTGTCATTCGGCTGTGGCTGGAGACAGAGATGGAGGCTCTCAAGGAGGAGCTGCTTTTCATGAAGAAGAACCATGAAGAGGAAGTAAAAGGCCTACAAATCCAGACTGTCAGCTCTGGGTTGACCTTGGAGGTAGATGCCCCAAATCTCAGGACCTTGCCAAGATCATGGCAGACATCTGGGCCCAATATGATAAGCTGGCTTGGAAGAACTGAGAGGAGCTGGACAAGTACTGGTCTCAGTAGATTAAGAAGAGCACCACAGTGGTTACCACGCAATCCACCGAGGTTGGAGTTGCTGAGATGACGATCACAGAGCTGAGACATACAGTCCAGTCCTTGGAGATCAACCTGNGAGACAGAGATGGAGGCTCTCAAGGAGGAGCTGCTTTTCATGAAGAAGAACCATGAAGAGGAAGTAAAAGGCCTACAAATCCAGACTGTCAGCTCTGGGTTGACCTTGGAGGTAGATGCCCCCAAATCTCAGGACCTTGCCAAGATCATGGCAGACATCTGGGCCCAATATGATAAGCTGGCTTGGAAGAACTGAGAGGAGCTGGACAAGTACTGGTCTCAGTAGATTAAGAAGAGCACCACAGTGGTTACCACGCAATCCACCGAGGTTGGAGTTGCTGAGATGACGATCACAGAGCTGAGACATACAGTCCAGTCCTTGGAGATCAACCTGGACTCCATGAGAAATCTGAAGGCCAGCTTAGAGAACAGCCTGAGGGAGGCGGAGGCCCACTATGCCCTGCAGATGGAGCAGCTCAATGGGATCCTGCTGCACCTGGAGTCAGAGCTAGCACAGACCCGGGCAGAGGGACAGTGCCAGGCCCAGGAGTACAAGGCCCTGCTGAACATCAAAGTCAAGCTGGAGGCTGAGATCACCACCTGCCACGGCCTGCTGGAAGATGGCGAGGACTTCAATCTTGCTGATACCCTGGACAGCAGCAGCTCCATGCAAACCATTCAAAAGACCACCACCTGCTGGATAGTGGATGGCAAAGTGGTGTCTGGAGATCAACGACACCAAAATTCTGAGACATTAAGCCAGCAGGAGCAGGATACTCTTTGGGGAGCAGGAGGCTAATAGAAAGTTCAGAGGTTTAAAAAAAAAGCGATAAAAGTTATTTTAGCTCTCTTGCTTCTGCTCCAGCCATGTAAGATGTGCCTGCTTCCTCTTTTCCTTCTGCCATGATTGAAAGTTTCCTGAGGCTTCCCCAGAAGCTGAGCAGATGCCAGCATTGTGCTTCCTGTACAGCCTGTAAAACCGATGGTTCTAGGCAAGATGTTATAGACAAATGAGAATGATGCCATCCCTCAAAATGTTATAAGGACATTTGGGTAGGGACTATCTAGACAAGTAGAATGGATGGATACTGGCTGGATGGAGGAAGGACATTCTGGAATTTAGGGCTAAGAGTTGAAGGCACTGAAAAAAGAGACTTGGTACTTGAACCCTCATCCTGCCTGACATCTTATCCTGCAAACTTCAAGAAGTTGACTGCACCATGAGAGTCAAGCCAAATTTGGGAAGTGAGAAAGAGACAAGGCTTTTCTGTCAAGAAGAGGGACAGGGGCTATGCATGCTTCACTTTTCAGGACCACGTGGAAGAGTGGGAAAAACTCTTCCACCCCTTTCTTCTCATATAGGACAGAGTAGTTTGATGGTGAAGAAAGAGAGGAATCAGGCTGGGCACAGTGGCTCACTCCTGTAATCCCAGCACTTTGGGAGGCCGAGGCAGGTGGATCACTTGAGTTCGGGAGTCAGAGACCAGCCTGGGCAACATGGTGAAACCCTGTATCTACTAAAAATACAATAATTACCCAGACATGGTGGTGCATGCCTATGGTCCCAGTTAGTTGGGAGGCTGAGGCACGAGAATCACTTGAACCGGGGAGGTGGAGATTGCAGTGAGCCAAGATCACGCCACTGTACTCCAGCCTGGGTGACAGAGCAAGATTCTGTCTTGGAAAAAAAAAGAGAGAGAGAGGGATCCCTTTCTACTATTGCACTTTCATCACTCTAATTGTTGCTATTGTTATTCATCTCCCAAGAGTATACGGGAAATCTACTTCTCACTCAGTCCATCCTCTTGTACCTGCAGGGAGACTCTCTAATGTTGCTCACTGTTTTGAATTAGCACATTTCTTTGTAGTCCCCCGTATCCACCAGGATACATCCCAAGGCCCCAGTGGATGCCGGAAACCGTGCATAGTACCATACCCTATATATGCACCAATTACTTTTTTCTTCTTAACAATTTCACAAATAGAACATTTGTTCTTACCGTAGATCTTCACAACCTTAGTAGAGAATTTTTTTTTTTTTTTTTTTTTTTTTTTTTTTTTTTTTTTAATTTTGGAGACAGAGTCTCGTTCTGTCTCTCAGGCTGGAGTACAATGGCGTGATATCAGCTCACTGCAACCTCTGTCTCCTGGGTTTGAGTGATTCTCCTGCCTAAGCCTCCCAAGTAGCTGGGACTACAGGTGCCTGCCACCACTCCTGGCTAATTTTTGCATTTTTAGTAGAGATGGTGTTTCACCATATTGGCCAGGCTGGTGTTGAACTCCTGACCTTGTGATCTGCCTGCCTCGGCCTCCCAAAGTGTTGGGATTACAGGCGTGAGTCACCGTGCCCAGCTCTTATTAAGTCTTTAAGTGGGAAGCTTTTCTTTTCACTTTTATTTTATTTTATTGAAACATTATAACTGATCATTGAAGAAGATAGTGTTAT
>NW_016813373.1:1738681-1756222 GCF_001698545.2 Rhinopithecus bieti | reverse complement strand
TTTTTTTAATTTTTGGAGACAGAGTCTCGTTCTGTCTCTCAGGCTGGAGTACAACGGCGTGATATCAGCTCACTGCAACCTCTGTCTCCTGGGTTTGAGTGATTCTCCTGCCTAAGCCTCCCAAGTAGCTGGGACTACAGGTGCCTGCCACCACTCCTGGCTAATTTTGCATTTTAGTAGAGATGGTGTTTCACCATATTGGCCAGGCTGGTGTTGAACTCCTGACCTTGTGATCTGCCTGCCTCGGCCTCCCAAAGTGTTGGGATTACAGGCGTGAGTCACCGTGCCCAGCTCTTATTAAGTCTTTAAGTGGGAAGCTTTTCTTTTCACTTTTATTTTATTTTATTGAAACATTATAACTGATCATTGAAGAAGATAGTGTTATCATTCCATTCTGACAAAACCAATTAACTTATCCAAGCATGTGCATGCTGTACACAGAACAGCCAAGGCTAAAAAGTCCCTATTTTTACTTATTTTTTTTAGATTCAGCAGATACATGTGCACTTTTAATGATCCAGTCGCCCAACTAGTGAGCATAGTACCAAATACATAGTTTTTCAAGTCTTGCCCCCCTCCTTCCCTCCTCCTTTTTGGAGTCCCCAGTGACTGTTGTTCCCTTATTTGTGTTCATGTGTACCCAATGTTTAGCTCCCACTTATAAGCGAGAACATGTGGTATTTGGTTTTCTGTTTCTGTGTTGATTTGCTTAGGATATTGGCCTCCACCTCCATCCATGTGGTTGCAAAAATCTTGTGCCTTTTAATGGTTGTATAGTATTCCATGATGTATATGTACCACATTTTCCTAATCCAATGCACTACTGTTGGGCACCTGGGTTGATTCTATGTCTTTGCTATTATGAAGTGCTCCAGTGAACATACAAGTGCATGTGTCTTTTTGGTAGAATTATTTATTTTCCTTTGGATATATACCCAGGAATGAGATTACTGGGCTGAATGGTCATTCTATTTGTAGTTCTTCAAAAAATCTCCAAACTGCTTTCCACAGTGGCTGAACTAATTTACACTCCCACCAACAGTGTGTAAACCTTCTTCTTTGCTCCACAATCTCACCAGCATCTGTTAATTTCTGACTTTTTAGTAATAGCCATTCTGACTGGTGTGAGATGGTATCTCATTGTGAAATTCCCCATATTTTTATGATTCTCAGGCAGTATCATGGGTCTGTATACTGACCCATGCCCTGGGCATGACTTCCACATCGCAGAATTGAGAAGTTGACCCAGAAATGCATTTCAGGCTGAGCAGACAATTATCAGAGGAGCTGGCTAGACCACAGCTATGGTCAGATGTGTCATAGGGACCATGGCCTTTCTGTAGGCTCATGGTCAGAGGTGGAGAGGAGATGTGAACCTTCTTGTGAAAAAAGTCAAAGTGAAAGCTGCCCCGTGGTGATGGGTGCTAGGCCTCACCCACCAGATCCTGTGCATCTCCTGGCCTGCTGGGCTCAGTCTCCACCCTGCTGCTTGGCACTCGCCTGGCAGAATTTGAGTGATGCCTTCTACTGTCCCTGCCCTGCTCTGCCACTGGCTGTGTCTGAGTCAGAGGATTAGTACTCAGCAGCAGACTCTCCCAAAACCCATCATCTGGGCTGAACCTAGTTTCATGATTCCAAATGCAAAGCCGGTGACCATCTGTTACTGGGGAAATTCTGTGGCTGTTGAATACCAGCTGTGCTTTGAAGGAAGTCTTTCTGCCATGGAGAGACCAAAACCCCCTGAACGGATTAACAAAGTTGAATTCCACATCCTGGTCATGACCTCCCGCACGGCAGGGCTATACAGCTGCTTCTATCTGACTGGGAGCTCTGGTCAGGGGCCAGTGACTCTCTGGATCTGGTGGTAACAGGAGGGAAGATCCAGTCGCGTACAGTGCAGATATGGGAATCTCCAGGTGGAGTTCCCCATGGGCCCTGTGACCACAGCCCACAGAGGGACATACCAATGTTTTGGCTCCTATAACAACCATGTGTGGTCTTTCCCCAGTGAACCGGTGAAGCTCCTGGTCACAGGGGACATTGAGAACACCAGCTTTGCACATGCAGACCCCACCTCTTCTGGCTCTTGGGACACCTACCTTTTAACCACAGAGACGGGACTCCAGAAAGACTGTGCCCTCTGAGACCACACTGCCCAGAATCTCCTACAGATGGGCCTAGCTTTCCTTGTCCTGGTGACTCTGGTGTGACTCCTGGTTGAAGACTGGCTCAGCAGGAAGAGGACCAGAGGGCGAGCCAACGGAGCTTCCACTTGGGAATACAGGAGAAGGTTGAGAACACAAAGACCCCTTGAAGAATGACCAAGAAACACAGTGGCCATGGGTGGAAATGAAAGCTGATCTTGAGCCTGGGCGGTGGGAGTTCTGTGTTGGACCCAAGGAGAAGGGAGTCATTGCAGGAAAAAGGGACAATGGCATTCCATTTGTCAAAGCATCCTGGAGAAGACAGGAGGTCGGAGAAACAAGCTAAATTTCTTTGGGAGGCAAAAAAAAAGAAAAAAAGTTGTTTTCAAAACTCAACTTAAGTATCCCTTCTTCGGAGAAGAAAGGTCCTTTTCTCCTATATATATATTTTTCATGTATATATACATAAATATAAATTATGTATAAATAAATATATGTTTATTTATGTACATATACATAAATAAAAGCACAGTCCTTACCAAACACAATCATCTACTGACCCATCTGTATCTTTCATTAGGATTATGAGGGCAGGGATTTGGTCTTTTACCTCTGTGACTGTGGCATCTATGCATTGTGTGGCATGTAACAGATTTCTAACAAAGATTTGCTTTTGGAGGAAAAGGGAGCTGTTGCTGTTTTAAACTTTGGACCAGGACAGGGGTCTTTATTATTCAGAACCTAAGAATTAAAAAAAACCCATAATTTATCAAAACAAACTTTTTTGAAGAAACACTAGAGTAAAACTTTGTGTGTGTGTGTGTGTGTGTGTTAGCGAAATATGCAGAATTAGTATCGTTATAAACAAAGTCCAGGACTCAACGAAAGGAATAAAGTAAGAACAGAGTCGAAACATGAGGCATGTTGTAATTTTTCCCTAAACTACAGTAACATGATATTAATGTTTTCCTCAAAATAAACTCAGAATTTAACATAGTGTTCTTCCAGACGAGTGTGAAGGAAGGCAGGTGTTTTCCCAATGCTGTTCTCCTTGGGAGCTGTCAGCTTCAGTGCAGTATTTCACAGCTAGACTGTAAACAAACGTTAATTCCAATTGGCTCAATATACATTCACCAGTAAAATACCAGAAGTGAGTGGTCTCTGTTGTTCTCCAAAATGTGTGATCTTGAACAGACTTTTATCGTGAAAATGTTCATAGTTTGCACGTATCACTCCCAGCTGAAAGTTGTTGTCCACTTTAACAGTTACATAATATAATCTTTTATGTGAGAATTTTGAATAGCACAACAGAGACAAGAAAACAGACTAACTTCTTGGTATTACCACATCTTGGCGACAAGTGAGAGTCCTGTTTAAAATGTAAAGGAAATCTTATTTGGTGAACCCTGTAATAGGTGGGAGCTGAGAGGGAAATCTAGGTTGCTGGATTTGTCACTAGGGTTTCCTCTACTAATAACCAGAGGGTTCCAGTTAGTGTCACCTCCCAGTATGAAAATAAATTTTCTTTCAGGCTTCGTTTGTGCAGTTACACGTGTGTGGAGTGGCAGGCGGCGCCTTTTTTTAGGTCCTGATGACCTGGAGGGTGACTCGTAATCACCCTGAAAGTATGAGGACCCTAAGGAAACCTCCCCTGGGGGAGAGAAAGGGCTGGGTTTAGAGCCAGTGCGTTGGGGCTCGACTGGCACCTTCTGGTGTGAGCGGCACCTGGTGAGGGTTCCACACGGAGCCGCACCCAACATTGCCCCGGGCCCCCCACCCCTGTTCTGAGCCCAGGCACTCTGCCCCGTCCCACTCCGCTCTGAGCAGCGCCCCCCCGCCCCCAGCACCCTGACCGCCTCCGCAGGTCCCCGCGCTCTACCCTCAGGCCCCGCGCCACCTAGCCCTGGGCCGCGCCCCACATCCTTCCCCGAGCCGCGACACCCTACCGGACCGGACTCCCTCGAGCCGCCGCTCGTTGCGGGCCTGAAGCGCAGCGCACCTACTGGCCAGAGCTGCCGAGGGCGGGAAAAGTGGCCAACGGCTGCGCAGGCCCTGGGGCTGCTGAGGAGATGGCGTCGATGGCGTCGGCCTCCAGGGCCTCGGTGCCCGCGGACTCATTCCGCACCATCAGCCCAGGCAGGCGAGGCGAGAAGGCTGCCTCCGCTGTCCCCGGGGACACGGCGGCCGCGACCACCCTGAAGGCCACCGCGATCCCAGCGCGGTCGGTAGTGGCCTTCCCTCGCCAGGTGAAGGGGAAAGCGGGCCGGGAGGCGGCCAGGCTGCGGCTCCAGCGCCTGCCCGCGGCTCAGGCCGAGGACCCGGGAGAGGCGGCCGAGGAGGAGGAAGAGGAGCCCCTGCCGTCAGTGCCTGAGGATGAAGAGGAGGCGCAGCTCCTGCCCCCAGTCTGCGGGTCCCGTATGAGGGGGATGTGGCGGGACGAGAAGGTGTCGCTGTATTGCGACCAAGTGCTGCAGGACTGTAAGGTGAGCGGATCCAGGGCAGGAAGACAACCGTCAGAAGCTCGCGGGGGCCTGGGGACAGGCATCTGGGGCTTCCCTCTTAGGCGGATGGGGGTCCACAGGGCACAGCGAAAACCTGCGTTTCAAAAAATTAAATTGAGTCAACCTGTGTAGAGCGTTCAAGGTACCTTGTTAGAGGTGCCTGCGTCGTGCCCTAGAGGAGTTAAGGTTCGAGTTTCCGACAAAATTCGTCAGTTAACGGGACAGCCCTGAGAGAATTTTCTGAGAGCTCCTAAAAAATGAAGATATATTGGCCTTATCATTGCACAGGCATGAATCTTTGTACTTTTATTTAACAGTTTATGCCCAAACATGAGTAAGATCACTTAGCCTTGACTTTTACACTAGAATGCTAGAAATTAAGAGTACTTCCCACTCAGCAGTCCACGAGGCGGCATGATATATGTGTGTGTGTGTGTGTGTGTGTGTGTGTGTGTGTGTGTGTGTGTGTGTATTTTGAGACGGAGTTTCATTCTTGTTGCCCATGTTGGAGTGCAGTGGCGCAATCTCGGCTCACCGCAACCTCTGCCTCCCAGGTGCAAGCGATTCTCCTGCCTCAGCCTCCCGAGTAGCTGGGATTACAGGCACGCGCCACCACGCCCGGCTAATTTTGTTTTTTTTTTTAAGTACAGACGGGGTTTCTCCAGTTGGTCAGGCTGGACTCAAACTCCCGACCCCAGGTGATCCGCCCGCCTCGGCCTCCCAAAGTGTTGGGATTACAGGCATGAGCCACCGTGCCTGGTGGCATGATTTTTTTAATATAGAAAATACATATCTGATAAAACAGAATAGAGCAAATATTTCATGTTTCTAACCTAGTTTTTTAAGTTGTAGCAGAAGAATTTGTGTACCTGCATATTCATTGCAGTGATATTTATAAAAAGTTGAAAATTAAGACATAAACAATAACTAGCTGTCTTATCTATGAATTATTCCAGTGAATAGATCTCTTTTAAGTTTAATTTTTTGTTGGTCGTGTTTTCCACTAGATGTGGTTTCAGTTAAAATCTGTAACTTTCCAGGTCGTTCATTATTTAAGGCTATATTGGTTCCATTTGAAAATAGAAATCAATAAAAAAAACAGTTAAAAAATATAATTTCATATATTTATACATATATACATTTTTTCTCTTATTAGGCAGAAGATGCTGATGAAGTTATGGGTAAATACCTATCAGAAAAATTAAAGTTGAAAGACAGATGGCTTGGAGTCTGGAAGACTAATCCCAACGTATTCTTTGTGAAATATGAAGAAGCTTCTATCCCTTTTGTTGGTATACTGGTTGAGGTAAATAAATTTTATTTGATCTTTGTTCTTTTTGAATCAGTTTTTTCAAAGACTAAAATATGACTTTATTATTTGGAGATTGATACACAAGAGTTGACACATTTTACTTCTGTTTTAAGTCTCTGAGAAAATTAATAGTGTAAAAAGAAGGTAAGGGGAATATTAGTGCCTATAAACCATTATTATTAAATGGAATCTAGTAGTATCAGACAATATTTATTAGCCTAGTTTTTGCTTAATGTAAGTAAAGAAATAAAAAGTGCATTTCTTATTAAAATTAGTATTTAGGTCCTTTAACCAATTTGGGACTTCTTTTCGTCTTTTTTCTTTAATCTTCTTTATCGAATTATGAAGTTTACTTCAGATGGAGGTAAAGAAAAAGAAATGGATCAGAAACTATGGCAAAATTTGAAAAATTTTTTTCCCCCTTTGAAAAAGACCCTTTTTTGCAGGCAGACTGGGCAAGAAGAATAAGTGTGAACCCAGAAGGCGGAGCTTGCAGTGAGCCGAGATGTGGCAGCCTGGGCGACAGAGTGGAGACTCCGTCTCAAAAAAAAAAAAAAAAGAAAAAAGAACCCCTTTTAGGTATAAATCTCTAATATCTTCCAAGCCTTTATCTGATAAGATTTCTTTTCTTTTTTTTTTTTTTTTCGCTTTTGAAAACAGAGTCTCGCCCTGTCTCCCAGGCTGGAGTGCAGTGGTGTGATCTCGGCTCACTGCAACCTCCGCCTCCTGGGTTCAAGCGATTCTCCTGCCCCAGCCAACCGAGTAGCTGGGATTACAGGCACATGCCACCATGCCCAGCTAATTTTTTGTATCTTTGGTAGAGACGGGGTTTCACCATGTTGGCCAGGCTGGTCTTGAACTTCTGACCTTGTGATCTTTAGTAGAGAAGGAGTTTCACCATGTTGGCCAGGCTGGTCTCGAACTCCTGACCTCGTGATCTGCCTGACTCAGCCTCCCAAAGTGCTGGGATTACAGGCATGAGGCACTGCGCCCAGCCCTAATAAGATTTTTCTTTGTTAGGCCTGTAGGCTAAACATTGTGGCATGTTTGATTCTGTTAAAGGTCAATTATCCTTATATAGAAATTAATATTTATAATCACAAATGATACCCTTGCCCCAGATAGATCATTTAAATCTGTATTTTTGGATACAAGAAAAACTTATGTAACTCATTGTGTTATATACTACTTGAAAACAATTTTAAAATATATGTTCTATGGAAAAGTCAGTGTCAGTTTTACAGATAAAGAATGGCATCTGGGTATGGTGGCTCATGCCTGTAATCCCAGCACTTTGGGAGGCCAAGGCAGGTGAATCACTTGAGCTCAGGAGTTCGAGACCAGCCTGAGCACCATGGTGAAACCCCCCCCCCCATCTCTACCAAAGAAAACAGGCACACACCTGTGTTCCCAGCTACCCAGGAGGCTGAGGTGGGTGGATCACTTGAGGTCAGGAGTTCAAGACCAGCCTGGCCAACATAGTGAAATCTTGTTTTACTAAAATACAAAATTAGCCAGGTGCGGTGGTGAACACCTGCAGTCATAGCTACTCAGGAGGCTGAGGTGGGAGGATTGCTGTCTTTTCCCTCAGTCTCCCAAAGTGCTGGGATTACAGGCATAGCCACCATGCCCAGCCAGTAGTACTCTGTTTTTTAGAGGTTTGCTCATTTTCAGACTTTGAGTAGCCTTACCTAGATCTTTCACAACTTCTCTGGATTTTTTTTCGTCTGGATAAAAATGGTTTTCATCTGGCTTTATTTTGTTTGTTTGTTTGTTTGTTTGTTTTAGCAGTATAAGTTTGTGGGTTTTTTTTCAATCAGGTTTTATGTGGAAGCTTAACATTAAAGCAGAACATTTCTGATTGAAATGGATGATGGTGTCTTAGCATCTCTCTCAATACCTCATGATAGCCCCTACACTCCATAAAACTTTTCAAGATCTCTAAAGTTCCATGGAAACTCAGTGGATTAGGTTACCTGTAAGTTCTATCAATTTCTAAGGTTTTACCTGCAATACATTGATTATTTAATCTGTCTCTGCCTTGCTTTAGAATCTGTGAGGGTCTAGTAATGTCCTCTAAATGTTAGGAAGACAAGATGAAACATAAGAACAGAGGTAAAAGAAGAGCAGTATATTGGCAGATTCTAATTCTTTTGTGGCAGAAAAACAAGGGAGAGCAGCTCTTGGGACATCTTAAAATAGTGCTGCACAATTCATATTGTTGTTTTATCTGACTCTCCTTCTTTAGTCTTACTTCAGTTGAAGTATTAATAATGCTACATAATGCTCTTTGTTCTGATTTCACAATAATTTATTCCTATGGACCCCAATTGCTTTTCTTTAGATGCTATATTAGTTTTTCTATTGCTGCCACAGCAAATTATCACACTCAGTGGCTCAAACAATACAAATTTATTATCTTACAACTCTGTAGGTCAGAAGTCTGACATGGGCCTAACTGAGCTAAAATCAAGGTATATGCAAGGCTGCATACCTTTATGGAGGCTGTGTGGGAGAATCTGTTTCCTGGCCTTTTTTAACCTCTAGAAGCAGCCTGCATTCTGTGGCTTGTGGCCCTCTTCCTCCATCTTCAATGTCCTTCTCACCTTGCATCTTTCTGGTTCACTGCAGGCTAAAAAGGCAGTCCCCTTTTAACAGACTCGTGATTAGAATGGGCCCAACTGGGTAATCCAAGATGACCTCCACATCTCAATGTGTTTAGTTGTAATCACTTCTGTGAAGTCCGTTTTCCCATGTAAGGTAACATATTCACAGATTTCCAAGGATTAGGGCATGGACGTCTTTGGGGGCCATTATTCTGCCTAACATGAATTCATACAATAACCAACCAACAAATAAAAAACTTAGAAACATAGTGTTGACTCCTGAACAGTGCAGGACCCTGCACAGTCAAAAATCTGTATATAACTTTTGACTTCCCAAATACTTAACTAATATCCTACTGTTGACTGGAAGCCTTGCTGATATCATACACAGTTGATTAACACATATTTTGTATGTCATAAATATGATGAACACTATATTCTTACAATAAAGTAAGCCAAAGAAAAGAAAATGTTATTAAGAAAATTGTAAAGGCAGGGCACAGGGGTCCGTGCCTGTAGTCCCAGCATTTTGGGAGCCCAAGGCAGGAGGATCGCTTGAAGTCAGGACTTTGAGACCAACCTGGGCAACATAGCAAGACCTCATCTCTACTAAAAATTTTAACATGAGCTGGGTGGTGGTGCACACGTATAGTCCTATCTGCATGGGAGGCTGAGGCAAGAAATTTGAGAGCAAGACCCTGTCTCATAAAAGAAAAACCGTAAGAAAGAGAAAAATGTATTTACTATTCATTATATAGAAATAGATCATCATAAAGATCTTCATTTCTGTTGTCTTCATGCTGAATAGGCTGTGAAGGAGGAAGAGGAAGAAGAGGAGTTGGTCCTGCTGTTGCTAGGGTAGCCGAGGCAGAAGGAAATACGCATATAAGTGGACCAATCCAGTTGGAACATGTGTTGTTCAGGGGTCAACTGTACTTGATTGGAAGGAAATCTAGCATATCCTTAATTTTGGTTATAAAATGGTCCAGAAATTAAGAAAACTTTTTTATGACTTCTGTACAAAGCCGTTTGGCAAAATATATCAAGAACTTTAAACTAGCACTTTATTTCTGGAAATTTCTTCTATGAAAATCAGAAATGTGGAAAAACATGGTTTCTTGGCCTTTTGCCTAAGATCCAAGTGTAGAAATGCAGAAAAGGATTTAGGTGTTAAGGTGATCATGGTGATTTTTTTTTTTTTTTTTTTTTGAGTCTGAGTCTCGCTTTGTCACAGTGGCGAGATCTTGGCTCAATGCAGTCTCCAACTCCCGGGTTCAAGTGATTCTCCTGCCTCAGCCTCCCAAGTAGCTGGGATTATAGGCGTGAGCCACCACGCCTGGCTAATTTTTGTATTTTTAGTAGAGACAAGGTTTCACCATATTGGCCAGGCTGGTCTCAAACTCTCGACCTCACGTGATCCACCCGTCTCAGCCTCCCAAAGTGTTGAAATTACAGGCGTGAGCCACCGCGCCCAGCCACCTGGGCTTTTCTTTGCATCATATACTCTAGATGGGGTACTAGAAGAGCTAACAACCTGGAAACATCAACATGTGTAAAACAGCAACAACAAAAAGCAGAATGAAGACAGGAAAATTATTGTACTTGAAGATAGAAAAATAGAAATTATCAGATCTTAACACCATAAAGAAAATAGATTTAAAAGGACAGAACCTCAGGGACATGTTGGACTATAACGAAAGACCTAGCACTCATGTCTTCAGAGTTCCAGAAGGAGAGAAGAAAGAGGGAGGGCTAAAAAATATTCAAAGAATGGCAGAAATTTGCCAAATTTGGCAAAAGATATAAACCTACAAATTTAAGAAGCCAACTTGAGAAGCATAGTTAAGGGTGGGAGTACTTCCACTGGGAAGAAGGGAATTGCATTAAAATTTACTGGTACTGAATGTTGGGATCCTCTATCTTCTACCTTCCAACTGTGCTTCCAGAACACAGGCAACTAAGGCATATCCCTCCAGGAATAAGATTTGAAATATTTTTGTATGATCATATGTTAAAAAAAAAAAAAAAAGACTTAATGATACTGACTGACCACAGAAAGAGCCTGGGTGGATCAACCAGTGAGAGGAGATGAGGAGGAGAAGAAAGGAAGAGAGAAGAGAGATGGGGGAAGAGGTTGGTGGCAAGAACAGAAGAAAGCAAATTGTCAAATTGTAAAAGTTTCTCAGAACCAAAGGACATACATTTGTAGACTGAAAGGGCCCACTTAGTGTCCAGCACATAGTGAAGTTTGGGAATACTGGGGCCAAAGAGGAGGTTCAGTAAGACTCCGGAGAGAAAAAAGATAGGTTTATATAAAGAATCAAGAGGTAGAATGGCATCAGACATCAGACCTTTACTTTTTTGTTTTGTTTTGTTTTTGAGAAGGAGTCTCACTCTGTCTCCCAGGCTGGAGTGCAATGGCACGATCTCTGCTCACTGCAAGCTCCGCCTCCTGGGTTCACGCCATTCTCCTGCCTCAGTCTCCCGGACTACAGGCGCCTGCCACAACGCCTGGCTAATTTTTTGTATTTTTAGTAGAGACAGGGTTTCACCGTGTTAACCAGGATGGTCTCGATCTCCTGAACTCGTGATCCACCCACCTCGGCCTCCCAAAGTGCTGGGATTACAGGTGTGAGCCACCGCGCCCAGCTCTTTTTTTTGTTTTTGTGTTTTTAATACGGAGTCTTACTCTGTTGCCCAGGCTGGAGTGCAGTGGTGCAGTCTTGGCTCACTGCAACCTCCACTTCCCAGGCTCAAGCAATCCTCATGCCTCAGCCATGCGCCACCATACCCAGCTAATTTTGTATTTTTAGTAAAGACGGGGTTTCACTATGTTTACCAGGCTGGTCTGGAACTCCCGGCCTCAAGACATCCTCCCGCCTCGGCCTCCCAAAGTGCTGGGATTACAGATGTGAGCCACCTTACCCCGTCCAGACTTTTCGAAAGTAATTCTTAGTTTTAAAAAGCTATGAAAATATATTTTCAAAAGTTTTAGGGAAAGTGATATCCTACCGTATAATTTTATGCCTGGTCACACTATAAGTGAAGAGTAGAAAAAAGACATTTTCAAATATGTGAGGTCTCAAAAGTTATGTCCAATGCACCCTTTCTTAGGAAGTTAATGGATGTCAGCTACAATCAAGAAATATGAAGACATCAGATTCAAAATGTAGAGAAGCCACAACATAAGAGAAAAACAAAGAGAATTCCTGGGATGATGGCAAAGTGATAACAGCTATGTACATAGCAGGCCTAGAGAGCCAGTTCAGATTATAACTGGTCAGAGAACTCTGGAAGAGTGCTTTAAATAAAATGAAACCAGTATTTTATTTCAAATACAATCTATTGGCTTTGAACATATTGAAAAGAGATTTTTACAACTTAAGGAATTTGGGGCTAAATTAATGAAAGCCACGTAGAAAATGAGCAAATGGCTGGGTGCAGTGGCTCATGCCTGTAATCCCAGCGCTTTGGGGAGACCAAGGTGGGCGGATTGCCTGAGGTTGGGAGTTCGAGACCAGCCTGGCTAACATGGTGAAACCCCATCTCTACTAAAAATTCAAAAATCAGCTGGATGTGGTGGCGCATGCCTGTAGTTCCAGATACATGGGAGGCTGAGGCAGGAGAATCGCTTGAACCCAGGAGGCAGAGGAGTTGCAGTGAGCCTGAGATCACACCACTGCACTCTAGCCTGGGTGACAAAGCAAGACTCCGTCAAAAAAAAGAGAGAGAGAGAGAGAGAGAGAGAGAGAGAGAGAAAGAAAGAAAAAAAGAAAAGAAAGAAAGAAAGATGAGCAAACAAAAAGCAATACAATTATTGACTGCTGGGAAAACATTTTTTGCAGGAAAGAAAAATCAACTCATACCACATGGCTCACCTGTGAATCACATTTTTCGAACATATTAAGATAAATGCTGAATACTTAAGATATAACATACTGGTGAATGAAAGGCCAAAAAAGAGTGGTTGTGTATTACGGAAATGAGGGAAAATGAAAGAGACAACTAAATTCTTATCTTTCAGAGTTGGAAGTCAATATCCAATGCCAAAAACTGGAAACAAAACTTTAAGTAGCAATATAAGCATATTATTTAAATACAAAGATATAAATGTCAAAAAATAATCAACTAAAAGAGTTAAAAATGGTTGCCTCTGAGGAGCAAGAATTAGAGGGTGATAGAAGACTGTCAAGGAATTATATTTTTCTTTCTTTTTTTTTTTGAGATGAAGTATCATCTATGGCCATACCACCCTGAAGGCACCCGATCTCGTTTGATCTCGGAAGCTAAACAGGGTTGGGCCTGGTTAGTACTTGGATGGGAGATGGAGTCTCACTCTGTTGCCCAGGCTGGAGTGCAATAGTGAGATCTTGGCTCACTGCAACCTCCGCCTCGTGGGTTCCAGTGATTCTCCTGTTTTAGCCTTCTGGATAGCTGGGACCACCATGCCTGGCTAATTTTGAATTTTTAGTAGAGACGGGGTTTCACCATCTTGGCCAGGTTGGTGTCAGACTCCTGACCTCGGGTGATCCGCCTGCCTTGGCCTCCCAAAGTGCTGAGATTACAGGTGTGAACCACTCTGCCCGGCCTCTTTTATTTATTTCTTTATTTATTTGAGAAGGAGTCTTGCTCTGTTGCCCAGGCTGCAGTGCAGTGGTGTGATCTCGGCTCACTGCAACTTCTGCCTCCCAGGTTCAAACGATTCTCCTGCCTCAGCCTCCTGAGTAGCTGGCATTACAGGCATGCACCACCATGCCTAGCTAATTTTTGTATTGTTTAGTTGAGACAGGGTTTCACCACGTTGGCCAGGCTGGTCTTGAACTCCTGACATCAGGTGATCCACCTGCCTCAGCCTCCCCAAGTGCTGGGATTACAGACGTGAGCCACCGCGCCCAGCCTGAATTCTATTTTTCATAACAAACCTGGTACAGCTATTTGATTCTAAACCATATGCATGTATAATACTGAAAAACATCAAAACGGCCGGGCTCGGTGGCTCACGCCTGTAATCCCAGCACTTTGGGAGGCCAAGACGGGTGGATCACGAGGTCAGGAGATCAGACCATCCTGGCTTACATGGTGAAACCCCGTCTCTACTAAAAAATACAAAAAAACTAGCCGGGCGCGGTGGCGGGCGCCTGTAGTCCCAGCTACTCAGGAGGCTGAGGCAGGAGAATGGCGGAAACCCGGGAGGCGGAGCTTGCAGTGAGCTGAGATCCGGCCACTGCACTCCAGCCTGGGCGACAGAGCGAGACTCCGTCTCAAAAAAAAAAAAAAAAAAAAAAAATCAAAACTAGGCCAGGCCAGGTGCAGTGTGGCTCATGCCTGTAATCCTAGCACTTTGGGAGGACGAGTTGGGTGGATCACCTGAGGTCGGGAGTTTGAGAGCAGCCTGGCCAATATGGTGAAACTCCATCTCTACTAAAAATACAATTAGCCAGGCTGTGGTGGCACATGCCTGTAATCCCAGCTACTTGGGAGGCTGAGGCTGGAGAATCACTTGAACCCAGGAGGCAGAGGTTGCAGTGAGTTGAGATTGAGCCACTGCACTCCAGCCAGGGCAACAGAGTGAGACCCTGTCTCAAAAAAAAAAAAAACCCAAAAAAAAACCCCACACTAGGCCAGGCATAATGGCTCATTCCTGTAATCCTAGCACTTTGAGAGGCTGAGACAGCAGGATCACTGGAGGCCAGGAGTTCAAGACCAGCCTAGGCAGCGTAGTGAGACCCTGTCTGTAACAAAAAAAGAAAAAAAGAAAAAAAAAAAAATCGAGTGTGGTGGCACAGGTAGTCCTAACTAATTGGGAGGCTGAGTGGAGAGGATTGCTTGAGCCCAGGAGTTCGAGGCTGCAGTGAGCTATGATCATGCCAATGCACTTTAGCCTAGGCAGCAGAGTAAAACCCTGTTTCTTCAAAAAAAAAAAAAAAAAAAGAGAGAGAGAGAGAGAGAACTAAAATATTAAAATATAAAGCTCAGTATCATATTTCATAATGATTCTTTGGAAATATATTTTTGTCTTGTCACAAATATGGATTGCAGGTCATTTATTATCTTCAAACACCCAGTTTTAAATTGTTATTCTATTTTCTAAGTTTTCTTCTGTCCCATAACTGCTTTGAAGAATAGAATTTATATTTAATTAATTATAAACTTTGTATTTCAAAGTTTGGTTAGTGATTTGAAAATATTTCCTGTATTTAAATGATTATTGTTTTAGGTACTGATGAGGTAACACTTGCTGATACTTAAAAGGTTTTTTGACATAACTCTACCAAAAAATAGAGAATTTCATTGGCTGTACTTGAAAATTTTCAGAACAGATTTTGGAAGTGTTTGTGTTAACACTAATTTGTGCCAATATTTTGAAATTTGTATTAATATGTAATTTATTAAATTTTTAAAAAACTATCAACTTTGGTTCTGAAGCACTGATTTTCAGACAAGTGCAGTGAAGTATCACCATACTGTGGTGAAATAAGATGAATAAACAATATAGCATGTTGTTCATGAAGCTAAATCAACTTAAGAATTTTACTCTTGGTGGCTCTCAGCAGCTCGGGAGGCAGGAGGAGTGGCAGCGGCCAAGCAGTCCAGTTTCGCGAAGGCTCTGGGCGCCCCGCCGCCCGCAGGCACCCGGCAGGCGCCCTCCCTGCGGCCAGGATGCGCAAGAGGATGGTCAGCTCCGCCAAAGGGGCCGCCAAAGAAGAGCCCAAGAGGAGATCGGCACGGTTGTCTGCTAAACCTCCTGCAAAAGTGGAAGTGAAGCCGAAAAAGGCAGCAGCGAAGGATAAATCTTCAGACAAAAATGTGCAAACAAAAGGGAAAAGGGGAGCAAAGGGAAACAGGCCGAAGTGGCTAACCAAGAAACTAAAGAAGATTTACCTGCAGAAAACAGGGAAACGAAAACTGAGGAGAGTCCAGCCTCTCATGAAGCAGGAGAGAAAGAAGCCAAGTCTGATTAATACCATACACCATGTCTTACCAGTGGTCCCTGTCTCCCTTCTTGTGCAATCCAGAAGAATATTTTTATCAACTATTTTGTAAATGCCAATTTTTTAGTAGTTCTAGAAACATTTTTAAGAATAAGGGAATCCCACCTCATCCCACTTTTTAAGTGTAAATGCTTTTTTTTAAGAGGTGGAATCATTTGCTGGTTGTTTATTTTTTGGTACAACCGGAAAGTAGTGTGGGATATTGAATTATGGGAGGCTTTGACTGTCTCGGGTGTCAGCTTAACATTCCACAGGTGGGAGGTTAGTTTTTATATCCTATAATACGAAGCATATTAAATGGCAATATGGAGTCAGTCCTGTATTTATTGTCTTCAACATTTTTAATTATTTCTATTCCCATGTTGTTTAGTAGAATTTTTTCCAAAAGAAAACCACTCTTTGATCATGGCTCTCCCTGTCAGAATTGTGTGCACTCTCTAACATCTTTGGTTGTTAGTCCTGTTTTCCTAATAACTTTGTTACTGTGCTGTGAAAGTTTACAAATTTGAATATGTAGTGTAGGTGCTATTCAGTTGTGAACTGGTGGCCCGTATGTAACAGCTGACCAACATGTGAAGATACTGGTACTTGATAGCCTCTTAACGAAAATTTGCTTCCAAATTTTAAGCTGGAAAGTCACTGGAATAATTTTTAAAAAGATTTACAATACGTGACTTTTTAGATTTTCGTTACGTATGTTAAGAATTGTGTACAAATTGAAATGTCTGTACTGATCCTCGACCAATAAAATCTCAATTTTGGAAAAAAAAATAATTTTACTCTTTATGTCTTTTCTGCTTTTTTTTTTTTTTTTTGATGTTTGAATAACCATTCTTCCACCAATGGTGTAATACAGAAAGCAGGGCTTTTTTTTTTTTTTTTTTTTTTCAGCATGCTCTTTGTTTGGTATTTTGTTTATTTTTTTTGTTATTATCACTGTCATTTTTATTATTTTGCTACTTTATTCAGTGCTTACTATGTGCTAGATGCCCACTGGAAGCTTATAATTATGATTTATTATATTTGACATGCTTTTATGGCAAAATGTGTTCAAAAATTTTTCGATAATATTAGCTGGGCACAGTGGCATGTTCCTGTAGTCCCAGGTCCTCAGGAGGCTGAGGTAAGAGAATGGCTTGAGCTGAGGACTTCGAGGATGAGTGTGCAATGATTACACCTGTGAATAGCCACTGCACGCTAGCCTGAGCAACACAGTAAGACCCTGCCATATATATATACATACACACTGTTTTATGAAATCTCAAAGTCTGGCAACTCAATCTTAGAAACAAATAATGTAGGAGGTACAGAATTCCTTTCATGAAACTGGAAAAAATGTGTTTAAGAAGTAGGGTTTGAAAAACTATTGATAGTATATTTAATATTGATCTATAATTATTCTATATGTTGATTGTTGAAGAAGTCATAAACTTAAAAGAAGAAACTTTATAATGAGCTCATATATGAGAAAGAAATCCTGTGGCTTACTGGTATTTGTAACTACATCTCTTATGATATTTATCTTAGGTAACTTGTGAACCATACCAAGACTCATCATCTCGTTTCAAAGTTACTGTTTCTGTTGCTGAGCCCTTTTCTTCCAACATTGCAAATATTCCAAGAGATTTGGTTGATGACATTTTGGAGGAACTGGAACACAGTGTGCCTCTTTTGGAAGTGTATCCTGTTGAGGGACAAGATACTGATATACATGATATTGCTTTGGCCTTGGAAGTTGTCAGGTATTAGGGCCTTTACTTTTGAAAGTTACATTTATCATATCCAAAAGTTAATGTAAAAGTTTTGCTCATATAATCACTTTATAAGCATTTACTGATTTAATCTTCATTCACTACTGCTGGACTAAATTTGTCCATTTTAAATGAACAATTGTATTTGTAACTTTTAGTAAAACATTTTCTTGCAGAAACATTATATATAGGTAATGAAAAGTTTGCAATTTTTTAATCTTAAATTTTATAAAAT